>NC_091557.1:12978538-12981038 GCF_042767895.1 Penaeus vannamei | reverse complement strand
TCTTTAAATACTTCCTCTCTCCCCCATCCCTTCCCCGCCTTCTTTTCCTTCTTCCCTTCTCTTCCTTCCTTCCTATCTCCGTTCTTTTATTCTCATCCTCTCATCTTCTCTCTCCCCCCTCCCCCAACCAGCGAGGGTGGGGGGAGGGGGGGGCTGTGGGCATATGATTGATGAAACACTTTCGCGGATTTTAACTTTCGCGCTGGGTGAAGGCCGGGGTGCGCTAAATCACTGAAAATTCGTTCTTTCTCTTTTTCTTAATTATTGGGTTTTGTATGTTTTCCTTTTTTGTTGTCTTTGTTTATTGTCGAGAGAAGGTGGTTCGTTTTTTATCTTTCTTTCTTTCTCTTATCTCTCTCTCTTACTCTTCTCCTTCTCCCTCTCTCTCTCGCTCCCTTTCTCTCTTTTTATCTTCCTCCACTCTCTCTTTTCATATATTCTCTCTCTCTGTCTCTCTAGCTTTCGCTCTCGCTCTCTCTTTCTCTCTCTCTCAATCCCCCCCCCTTTCTCTCTCTCTCTCTCCCTCCTTCGCTCTCTCTTTCTCCCTCTCCTCATCTTCTCTCTCTCTCTCTCTCTCTCTCTCTCTCCCTCCCTCCTCCCTCCCTCGCTCTCTCTCTATCTCTCTCTCTCTCTCTCTCTCTCTCTCTCTCTCTCTCTCTCTCTCTCTCTCTCTCTCTCTCTCTCTCTCTTTCTCTCCCTCTCTCTCTCACTCTCTCTCTCTCTCCCTCTCCTTCTCTCTCCCCCTCTCACTCTCTCTCCTCTTTTCTTAATCTCTCTTCGTAAAGGAAGAAAGCAGTGAGAGAGTGACATAAGCTGATCGGGGTTCAATTTAACGGGGTTTTATCTTCGCCATCGGGGGAGAGGGAGGGGGAGGATAGTGGGGAGAGGGAGGGGGAGAATAGGGGGAGAGGGAATGGGGGGATAGGGGCAGAGGCAGGGGGAGGATAGGGGGGAGAGGGAGGGAGAATAGAGGGGGAGACTGAAGGAAGGATAGGGGGAGAGGGAAGGATGAATAGGGGGAGGGATAGGGGTGGATAGGGGGGAGAGGGAGGGGAGAATAGGGGGAGAGGGAAGGGGAAGATAGGGGGGAGAGGGAGGGGGAGAGGGAAGGGGAAGATAGGGGGGAGAGGGAGGGGGAGAATAGGGGGAGAGGGAAGAGGAGGATAGGAGGAGAGTGAAGGGGGAGGATAGGGGGAAGGGAGGGGGATAGGGAGAGGACAGAGGAGGGGGAGGATAGAGGAGGGGTGGATAGGGGGGCCTAGGAAGAAGTGGGGGAGAGGGAGGGGAAGGGGGTGTCACGCCTACCGTCCGCTAAAGGTACGGAGGGAGGGGGCGGGTAGGGGGGGTGACGGCCGAGGTACAGGGCGAGAGGAAAATAGGGGAACCGAAGGGGAAAGGGAAGGAATATGGGTATACGAGAGATGATAAAACGGAAGAGAGCCAAAGACAAGAGGGTAAAGAAGAAGAAGAAGAGATGAGAGAAGAGGAAGAGGATGTACGTGGGGTTGCGAGGGAGAGGATACATGTAGGAGGGGAAGGGGGGGGGGAGGTGTATGTGCAGAAAAAGGTAAAAAAGTGGGGGGAGGGGGGAGGGGGTATACGTCAGTGGAGGGGGAAGGGGTAAAGATGAGATGAACAGGGGGGGGGGGGGGGTGTAGTTGCCATACGCCCGTGACTTCCTGATTTCCTGACGTGTTTATGATGACAGTCATCCGATTCCGCGCCCCGCCCATGCCCGCCCACACACCTGCTCCGGCTGGGTACTCCGCCGCCCGCGCCCTTGCGTGGGTGTGGGCGGAGGGTATTAAAATACTCACAGGAAGAAAACACATCTATATCAAACATTTTCATCATCATTTCTAATATTTGTGATATTTCTATTATCGGTGATTTAAACATCGTATTTAATACAAACAAATGAATGTTGATCAATTTAATGATAAAATGAGAACTAATATTGACTGTGATTTTGATGATGATGACGATTCTACTACTGATATCACCAGCACTTATGCTATTACTGCTACGACTGCTATATCTACTATTACTACTACAACCATTGTTACTACTCCTTGTTGCTATTACATAATATTGGTGATGATAATGATAATGCAAATGGTAATATTGTTATTACGATTATAATAGCGATAATGATTATCATGATAATAAGAATAAGAATAATGATAATACCAATAATAAGGAAAATAACAATGGTTATAGTAATGATGAGGATAAGCAGTTAATAACAGTGGTACTAATACTACTACTAGTAGTAGTGATAAACCTAATAATGATAATAATAATGATAATAACGATAACAATAATAATAACAATCACAATGATAATAATAATAATAATAATAATGACAATAACAACAACAACAACAACAACAACAACAACAACAATAATAATAATAATAATAATAATAATAATAATAATAATAATAATAATAATGATAATAATAATAATAATGATAATAACACTTACACCAACATGTGTA
>NC_091557.1:12959473-12964473 GCF_042767895.1 Penaeus vannamei | reverse complement strand
AGTGGCGGTATTAGTAGCAATCTTAGTGGTAGTAGTAGTAGTAATAGTAGTCGCAGCAGTAGTGATATCCATGCATTATGTAAAGTGATAATTAGAAACGTGGGCATGACTATAAAGTAGCAGGTTTAACAGTAAGCGGAGAAATAGCAACAGTAACTAATAGTAGTAATAGTAGAGGTAGGAGTAGTAACACTAATTGCTGTTTTTCCTCAACTAGTAGTTGTTGTGGGTGTTGTTATATTACAATTATATATATATTATTACAAGTAGTTGTAGTAGTAATAATGATAGTAGTAGTAGTAGATAAAACTAATAATTTTAGTGTTAATGATTGATGATAGTGATGATCATATAAATGACAATGTTATTGCTATTTCTACGACTACTAGATTTACTTCTATCACCACGGCTACTACTGCTGCTAATAGTAACGGTGATAACAAGGACAAGATCAGGAATGATATATGATAGAAATAATGATAATTTTGATAGTGATGATTATAATAACAAAACTAATAATGGTAATGGTAATATCAATGACTACAACAATGATAGTATTAATAACAACAGTAATGATAAATATGATAATAATATTGATAATTGTGATAATAGTAACAAATATAATAATGGTGACAATAACAATAACAACAACAATGATAATGATAACAGTAATAACAGTAGTAGTAGTAGTACAGATAACAATGACGACACCATCAATAATGACATCATTAATGATAATAGTTATAGTAATACGATAATAGTAATAATAGTGATGATGATAACTATGATCATAATGATAATAATAATAAGGTCAACAACAACAATAATGATGTGATAAGAAAATTAATGATAACAATAATGGTTATGATAATAATAATGATGATGACAATAATGGTAATGATAATAATGATACAAAAAATAATGATAATAATAATGATAATAATATCAAAAAAGAAAAAATAACAATGATAAAATTATGATAATAATGATGATGATGACGCTACTACTCCTACTTTTCCTCCTCATCAATCTCCCCTCTTTTCCCCTCCTCCTTTCGCCTCCAACACCCCCAAATTTCCCCTTAGAGCCCTCCACCACCCCCTCCTCCTCTCCCTCCTCCCCCTCCCACCCTCCCCCTTCATCACCGCAGTCAAAAGGCGTCGAGGGCGTGCGGGCGGTCTTGTGTGCGTGTGTGGGCGGGATCAATCTTAGGGTGTAGTGAGGGCGCCTTGCGTGTGTGATCCTTATAAACACTTTCTTGATCCAGCTTTTGCTTACATGTCTTGCTCTTAGGGGAGGTGGGGGAAGGGGGAGGCCCGGGGGGGCAGGGGAGGGAGGATGGGGGGAGGAGGAGGGAGGATGGGAGGGGGCGGATGGGGGTAGGAGGAAGGGGGAGGGTTGGGGGGGAAGGGATGGGGGGTAGTAGGAGGTAGGGGAGAGGGGTGGATGGTGGGAAGAAGAGAAGGAGGCGGAGGTAGGGGAGGGGGTGAACGGGGGAAGAAGAGGAGGGAGGAGAAAGGGGAGAGGAGTAGTTGGGGAAGAAAGCGAAGGGTTAGAACGGTGGGAAGAGGGGTAGGAGGAAGGGAAGAGAAGACAGAAGGAAGTAGGGAAACGGTGGGGGAGACGGGGACGAAGAGGAGGAGGGTAAAAAACCTATAGATATAATAGTATCAATTATCCTTCTTAAAAAATATATCCATATAATTGAAATCAGATTGTAAAGTGCTTATAGAATAGAGAATGTAGTACAAGAACAGCCATAGAAATACGAAGCGAGCGCCATATATGATGGGCTGTCTTTACGATAAAGAAAGAGGAGGAGTAGGTAGAGGAGGAGGAGGAGGAGAAGGAAGAGGAGGAGGAGAAGGAGGAGGAGGTGGAGAGGGAGGTGAAGGACAAGGTGGAGGAGGTGAAGGAAGAGAAGGAGGTGGTGGAGGTGGAGTTAAAGATGGAGGTAGAGGAGGAGGAGGAGAAGAAGAAGAAAAAGGAGGAGAAGGAGAAGTAGAAGAAGAAGGAAAAGAAAAGGAAGAACAAAAACAAAACGAAGAAAGAAGAAGAAAGAAAAAAGAAACCCCCCACATGTACATCCCCTTAATATCCGAACCAGCGCCCCCCCCCCCACTCCCACGCACCAGACCCACACCTCCGAACACCCCAAACCTCCCACAGAAGCCCCTCCCCCTTTCCACAAACGGACACGCCCCCTCACCCCGCCCCGTTGTCCCAGATCGAGGAGCACACCCTCCCCCTGACGACATCCTGAGCCCGTTCTGCCTTATCATTTGACTTAATGATACGGTTTCAGGAATTCAGAATTAGCCCCTGATTGCTCTCGCGGACGTGTTCAAAGCCTCGCCTACGTGGCTTAGGCTTGGGTGTGAACCGGCAATGCGGAAAGTGTGTACATTTGGGTACAGGCGAAGGGTGCCTTGGAGAGGTCGTTGTCTCCTCTCCTCCTTTTCCTAGACGAGAGGAGTACAGTTCGGGATCCTAAGTACTCTCTCCTGCGTCTGTGATTGTTCATTCAGTCGACGAGACGTTCCCTTCGCTTCGTTATCAAGGGATGTGCAGGAGGAAGAAGGGGAATGGGGTGGAGGAGGGGGAGGAGGAGGAGGAGGAGGAAGAGGAGGAGGAGGAGGGGGAGAAAATGGAAGGGGAAGGGGGAGGAAGAGGAGGAGGAGGAGGGGGAGAAAAGGGAAGGGAAACAGAGGAGGAGGGGGAGAGGGGGTAGGATAATGATGATGATGATGATGGGGGGATTTAAGAGAGTAGAATGAGGAGAGAAAGAAAGAGGAGGAGGAAGAGTAGGGAAAGATGGAAAGGGTGAAGCAGGAGTAAAATAGAAAGAAGGAAGAGAAGAAGGAAAGTGATTAGAATGAGGGGAAAGAAAGAGAGGAGCAGGCGGAGGGCGAAGGGAGGAAAGAGGGGAAATTGTTCCCCGCGCCACCCGTCCCTGTCACCTGTGCCAATCATAACTCATCAATTTGTTCTGGACTTGACACAGGCACTGCAACCTCGACTCACAAATTCCGCATTTTTCACACCTCGTGGTCTGCCCTCATACCTCATATCCCCCCCCCCCGCCTTTTACTCCACAGCTTCCCCTCATATCTCAATTTGCGGACGCCTTTTCCGCTCCCATTGGGCCTCCTGTCCTCTCGCATAACCCATGACACATATTTCCCACAATGCATCTGATTATGTCCAATATCTCATACGTTCCCTTTCAAAGTCCTCCTTTCTCCCTAATCTGCTTTTCCACAATTTGTCCTCCGGTTTCGTTATGATCTGTTCCTCCCTTAAAAAAAAGAAAAAGGAAAGGAGAAATAAAACTATATATATCTGTATACACAAATAAATTCAGGAACTTCATGAGATGCTGAGTTGTACGTCTTCTTTCCCTCCAAGATCAAACAAGACTTTTAAAAACCATGATTCGTGGACGACTCACCTGAACCTGATAGATCGAGGAATACACTGAGATACACTGACCTATAGATAAGATATACCTATAGATAAGTCAAGAGATATACTTATCAGTAGATAAGTCAAGGGATATACTGACCTATAGATAAGTCAAGAGATATATTGACCTATAGATAAGTCAAGAGATGTACTGACCAATAGATTAGTCAAAGGATATATTGACCTATAGATAAGTCGCGAGATATACTGACCTACAGATAGAGCGAAATATAGATTGACGTAAATATATCAAGAGATATACTGACACAGTTATATTGACCTATAGGGAGATTGAAAAATATATTGAATAATAGATCAGATCGAAAGATATGCTTACCTATATATAGATCGAGAACTACACTGACCTATAGATAAGTCGAGAGATATACTGACATAGATAGATCGAGACATATACGAACTTTCGATCGAAAGATATGCTATACTTACCTACAGATAGATCGAGAGATACGCTGACCTATAAATAGACCTATAAATAGATCAAAATATGTATTGACATATAGATAGATCGGAAGATGCACTGATAGACTGAAAAAATAGACTCTTTGACATTCTACCAACAAAGTCATTGGGAAGAAAATGGTAACATCGCTCACTTAAAGGCGTTCTGCTGATCCAAAGTGAACTGGACTGATAGATCGACTGATAGATAGATGAGGTAGAGGGATGAGTGGATAGGTAGGTAAATAGAACGATGGGAAGAGGAAACAGGCGTGTAGACATAAAGATCGATAGAGTGATAGACATATGGAAACGTATTGACAGATCGACATATTGATAGATAATTGCTTAGACAGGTAAACTCGGGAAGGAAGAGGCCTCATCAGCGGGCCATTATCCCATTCAGTAAATAGAAAGCCTTCCCCTCGTATAAAAGGAATCCCCCGCCTCCCCTCTCTCAGCATCCTCCTCCCCACTTCCCTCTCCCCTCTCTTCTTTTCCCTTTTTCCTTCTCCTCTTCCGCTGACCCTATCCCTCTCTCCTGTCCCTCTCCCCTTCTGTCTCCCCTGTCCCTCTCCCCTTCTGTCTCCCCTCTCCCTTCTCCCTCTACTCTCTCGTTTCTGTCTCTTCTCTCTCCTTACCTATCTCCCTTCTCTCCCCTTCCCCCTCTCGTTTATGTCTCCCCTATCCCCACTCCCCCCTTCCGTTTCATTTCTGTCTCCCCTCTCTCCCTTACCTCCCTCCCCCTTCCGTCTCCCCCTCTCCCACTTACCTCCCTCTCCCCTTCCGTCTCCCCTCAACCTACCCCCCTCTCCCTTTTCTCCACTCCCTCTCTCTCCCCTCTTCCCCTCCCCTCAACCCTACTCTCCCCTCTCCCTTCTCCCCCCACTCCCCCTCTCCCCCTCTCCCTCAACCTACCCCACTCTCCCTTTTCTCCACTCCCCCTCTCCCCTCTCCCCCTCCCCTCAACCCTACTCCCCTCTCCCTTTTCTCAACTCCCTCTCTTCCCTCTCCCCCTTCCCATCAACCCCTACTCCCCTCTCCTTTCTCTCCCCTCTCCCCTTCCCCTCAACCCT
>NC_091557.1:12931973-12934473 GCF_042767895.1 Penaeus vannamei | reverse complement strand
ACAAAAACGCATGCTTGCACATCTAAATACGTACTAATTAACATGCAGCCACCATCATGCGGAACATACATACACACACATACATAAACACACACACACGCACAAACGAATACAACAAATGGCTTACACACACACACACGCACACACACACGCACAAGCGAATACGACGAATGACATACACACACACACGCACACACACACGCACAAACGAATACGACGAATGACATACACACACACACGCACACACGCACACACACGCACAAACGAATACGACGAATGACATACACAGACACACACACACACGCACGCACACACGCCCAGACGAATACGGCGAGTGGCAGTTTTAAGATCATTGCACAGGATTCCAAAATGGCTGCATCGGCTAAGTGGCTTCCCGAATTAGAGTCCGGGTTAGTGCCAATATGTCACTCGGGCTCGTTATTCTGACAGGACGTACACACACACGTACACATGTATACACACACATGCACGTATAGACATACATGGAAATACATGCATAGATACAAGCATACTTACACGTATATACGTATGTATACATAGGTATATTTGCACACACACACACACATATACATACCTACACATACCCACACACACACACACACCTAAACATACACACAAACACACACACACACACAGACGAAATCAGCTACACACACACACACACACAGATGAAATCAGCTACACACACACAAATACATACAAACACACGAACACGTATACATAAAATATACTAGTAGAATATCACCTACAGCCAATTAAAACATAACAAAAACAAAACAAAAAACAAACGAAAAAAGACTAAAAAAGAAAAAAAAAACATATACAACATAATTCATTAAAAAATAACAAACACCCAAACACCAACAAACGCAGAAATAAACACAGATACACATATAAGGATATAGTTAGAACCCCAGCTATAAATACGAACACCGGTAAATATAGACATATAAAAGCAACACGCGGATTTATAGATAGCCACACTTCTCCTATAAACACAAACTTTCGAAAACCAACAAGATGCTCCTTAAACATTAACTCACCGGAAGACATGTTAGGGAAATGTGTGAGTTCGGAGACATGTTCATTCAGGAAATAGGGTGGGGGAGGGTGGGGCGGGGGGGGAAGGGAGGGGGGTGAAGGGAGTGGGAGGAAGGGATGGGGTGAAGGGAGTGGGGGGAAGGGAGGGGGTGAAGGGAGTGGGAGGAAGGGAGGGGGTGAAAGGAGTCGGAGGAAGGGAGTGGGAGGAAGGGAGGGGGGTGAAGGGAAGTGGGAAGGAAGGGAGGGGGTGAAGGGAGTGGAAGGGAAGGGAGGGGTGAAGGGAGTGGGAGAAAGGGAGGGGGAGGAAGGGAGTGGGAGGAAGGGAGTGGGTGAGGAAGGGAGGGGATGAAGGGAGTGGGAGGTAGGGAGTCGGGAGGAAGAGAGGAGGGGAAAGGGAGGGGGGAGGAAGGGAGGGGGTGAAAGGGAGTGGGAGGAAGGGAGGGGGAAGGGGTGAAGGGAGTGGGAGGAAGGGGAGTGAAGGTGGAGGGAAGAGAGGGGGAAAGGGAGGGGGTAGGGAAGGAAGGGAGGGGGGTGAAGGGAGTGGGAGGAAGGGAGGGGGTGAAGGGAAAGAGAGTGGGAAGGAAGGGAAAGGGGGTGTAAGGGAGTGGAAGGAAGGGAGGGGTGAAGGGAGAGATGGGAGGAAAAGGGAGGGGGAGAGAAGGGAGTGAGGAGGGTGAAGGGAGGGGAGAGGTGAAGGGAGTGGGAGGTAGGGAGGGAGGAAAGGGAGTGGGGTGAAGGGAGTGGGAGAGGGGAGAAAGAGTGGAAAAAAAGGAGAGGAAGAAGAAGAAGAAAAAAGAAAGAAATCAGCACGAATTTTGCGATTTCATATGTGACACGAAACATCAAAATAACCGCCATAGCTTTTAACTGTTTAGAAATAAGTAAGTGAAGTAAATATCTACCTACACTCTTCCTACCTATCTCCCCCCCCCCCTCTTCCCCCCTCTCTCTCCTTTCCTCCCCTCACCCCCTCTTTTCCACCCTCCCCTCCCCTCTCTTCTCTCCTCCCTCAATTAAATGAAAAAAAAGTCTTTTGCTAAATATATTCTAGGCCAATCTCTCTCGTTCTGTCATACACGGGACTTTCGGCGGCATTTGCTTGGTTCAGGGTAAAGGGATTCGACATTGGATATTGTTTATATATCTTTGTTTTGTATCTTTTCTTGTCTTTTTCTTTGTCTGTGTTTATAAAGGTTTCTGTCTGTGTGTCTGGCTCTGTCTTTTCTTCGGTCTCTGTCTTTGTCTTTGTCTCTATCTTTCTCTCTCCCATTCTCTCTCTCTCTCCCATTCTCTCTCTCTCTCTCTCTCTTTCTTCCCCCCTCTCTCTTCCCCCCCCCCCCTCTCTCTCTCTCTCTCAAAATATGATTTTAGAATTAGGACGAAATCGCTGTGTCTAGCAAGACAGCAAATGATAACGATAATAATGGCAACAACAAGA
>NC_091557.1:12914473-12916973 GCF_042767895.1 Penaeus vannamei | reverse complement strand
GAGAGAGAGTGAGAGTGAGAGTGAGAGAGAGAGAGAGAGAGAGAGAGAGAGAGAGAGAGAGAGAGAGAGAGAGAGAGAGAGAGAGAGAGAGAGAGGAAGAGAGAAAGAGGGAGAGAGAGAGAGGAAGAGAGAAAGAGGGAGAGAGAGAGAAAGAAAGTGAGAGAGAGGGGGGAAGGGCGTCCTTAAAGGAATGGACGCGGAGCCGGGGTGTCCAGACGCCGACTGAGAATCCAAGGCGGTGTGGAAGCCGCCGGATCACACGTGCGTCCCGTTAAGTCGCGAGGGATGATGTAAACTCGCTCCTTTTCCCCCGCCACCTGTCAGACGGACCCCGGGGGCGCCGTCCCCGCCCGCGGACTTAGATCACACCTGCGACGTGAGGCCGAGGGGGAAGGGGAGGTCCGGGGGGAGGGGGAGGGCGAAGGGGATAGGCTGGAGGGAAGGGGAAGGGGGTCAGATGTGCAACTTCAAAGAAAAATAAGTGCAACATATAGATGTATGTTCATATACATACATACACATATATGTACAAAGATACACACACACACACACACACACACACACACACACTCACACACACACACACACACACACACACACACACACACACACACACACACACACACACACACACACACACACACACACACACACACACACACTCACTCACACAAACACACACACACACACACACACACACACACACACACACACACACATACACACACGCATATATGTGTTTGCATGCGTACAAGTATGTAAAACCTGACAGATAAAACCAGACAAAAAAGAAAAAAAGAAAAAGAAAACCAAAAAAGAGGCAAGCGCAAGAGGCAAGGAAGTAGCAAGAGCTTTAAGGAAGAGGGGGAGGGGAGGGATGGTAAAGAGGTAAAGAGAAGGAGGGGGAAGAGGAGAGAGGGAGAAAGAGGAGAAGGGTGAAGAGGAGAGAGGGAGTAACAAGAAGAGGGTGAAAGAGAGAGGGAGAAAGAGGAGGAGGGTGAAGAGGAGAGAGCTTGAGAACGAAGAGGAGAAGGGGAAAGGAGGGTAAAGAGTGAGAAAGAGGAGGAGGGTAGAGCGAGAGGAAATGATTGAGGAGGAAGAGAAGGGGAAGGTAGGGAAAAGATGAGAGGAGGGAAAGGACGAGAAGAGGATAAGAGAAGGAGAATTGGAAGGAAGAAGGGAAAAGAGAATAGAAAACGAAAAGGCGGGGGATGAGGGAAAAAAGAGACAGAACGAAAAGAAAGACGAAGGAAAAAAAAGACAGGGACGAGAAGTGAAAAGAGAAGAGAGAGGGGACGAAAAAGGGGAGAAAGGGAAAAAAGAGGAGAGGGAACGAAAAGAAAGACGAAGGAAAAAAAAACAGAGAGCGAGAAGAGAGACGAGAAGTGAAAAAAGAGAAAAGAGAGGGGACGAAAAAGGGAGGAAGGAGGGGGAAAAAGAAGAAGCGAGAAGAAGAAGAAGCGAGAAGACGGCAAGGGGGTACAGGACCGGGGAGGAACACCTACTTCGGAAGATTTACCGCGTCAGGAGGCACCCGCATTCCTCAGGGTCTTACCTCAGGGTCATCACCTGGGAGCGTTAATTATGCCTTCGAGGTGTTAATTAGGACGGAAATAGATCAGGTGCTCGATCGGTGTCAATCATAGGTATAAGGTGCGTGGGAGGAGGGGGGAGGTCGTCGCGGGATGGGGGGGGATGGGGGTTGGGGGGGAGAGTTCTTCGAGAAGACTTCGATTGTGCCATTTTTGTTTGATGGAGGGAGATCGAAAGGCTGGGGGGGGTTGGGACGGAGGGTGGGGTGCAGGGGAAGGGGAAGGGAGAGGGGGGAGTGGAAGGGGGTTCTGGTTCGAGGCGGGGGTATTGGGCGGAGAGGGGAACGGGGGAAGGGGGAAGGGGAAGAGGAGGGGGTAGTAAGGTTCGAGGGCGGGGGTTTGGGACGGGGACGGGGGAGGGGGAGGAGTAGGTGGGTGGTGGGGGTACGGTGGGGTTAAGGGTAGGGGGAGGTTAGGTTCGAGGGCGGGGGTTTGGGACGGGGAGGGGGGTTGGGGTAGGTATTGTTAGGGTCGATCTTTAAGGCTTTCTTCGACTTGGGATAGTTGGGTCGTTTTATTTTTATTTTTTTTATCTGCCTTTGTGTTTGTCTTTGTATGTTTGTTTGTCTTTTCTGTCTTTCTGTTTGTGTGCCTGACTGTCTGGTTTTATCTCTCTCTCTCTCTATCTATCTGCCTTTCTATCTATCCATCTATCTATCTCTCTTGCTTTGTCTCTCTCTCTCTCTCTCTCTCTCTCTCTCTCTCTCTCTCTCTTCTCTCTCTCTCTCTCTCTCTCTCTCTCTCTCTCTCTCTCTCTCTCTCTCTCTCTCTCTCTCTCTCTCTCTCTCTCTCTCTCTCTCTCTCTCTCTCTCTCTCTCTCTCTCTCTCTCTCTCTCTCTCTCTCTCTCTCTCTCTCTCTCTCTCTCTCTCTCTCTCTCTCTCTTTCTCGTTCTCTTTATAGTCAAAAT
>NC_091557.1:12904473-12906973 GCF_042767895.1 Penaeus vannamei | reverse complement strand
GGGAGAGAGAGAGAGAGGAAGGAGGGAGGGGAGGTGAGGGAGGGAGGGACGGGAGGGGAGGGAGAGGGAGGAGGGAGGGAAGGGAGGGAGAGGAGGGAGAGGAGGGGAGGGGAGGGAGAGGGAGGAGGGAGGGAGGAGGTGAGGGAGGTGAAGAGGGAGAGGAGGAGGGAGGGGAGGTGAGTGGAGGGAGAGAGAGGAGGGAGGGGAGGGAGAGGGTGGAGGGAGGGAAGGGAGGGAGAGGAGGGAGAGGGAGGGGGAGGGAGGGGAGGGAGGGAGGGGGAGGGAGGGAGAGGAGGTGAGGTGGAGGGAGAGAGAGGAGGGAGGGAGGTGAGGGGGGAGGGAGGGAGAGAGGAGGGAGGGAGGTGAGGGGAAGGAGAGAGGAGGAGGGAGGGAGGGGACGGAGAGAGGAGGGAGGGAGGGAAGGGAGGGAGGGGAGCGAGGGTAGGGAGGGCATCTGTAGACGTCACAACTGCGTCACGTTTTATATGTTCGATTTCCTTCGCGGTTGAGGGAGACTACGTTATCAGAGTCAAGAGTAAAAGCTGTAATGAAGTACACTTGGTAATGCCAAAATTAGTACAGTATTAGCGCCCAAAATTCATACAGGGCGTGAAACGGACCGGGCTAAAGTACTGCGCTGATCTAACCATTCGTTGGGACGGAATTTGCGAAAAACGATGAATCAGAGTCCCTGAAACGCATAGCAATATCTAAGGGAAAGAAGAGAGAGAGAGAGAGAGAGAGAG
Source organism: Penaeus vannamei (assembly GCF_042767895.1). Classification (NCBI taxonomy): domain Eukaryota; kingdom Metazoa; phylum Arthropoda; class Malacostraca; order Decapoda; family Penaeidae; genus Penaeus; species Penaeus vannamei. Next base: position 12,906,227 of record NC_091557.1, on the reverse strand, counting down.
AGAGAGAGAGAGAGAGAGAGAGAGAGAGAGAGAGAGAGAGAGAGAGAGAGAGAGAGAGAGAGAGAGTGAGAGAGTGAGAGAGTGAGAGTGAGTGAAGTGAGAGAGAGAGAGAGAGAGAGAGAGAGAGAGAGAGAGAGAGAGAGAGAGAGAGAGAGAGAGAGAGAGAGAGAGAGAGAGAGAGAGTGAGTGAGTGAGAGAGAGAGAGAAAGAGAGAGAGAGAGAGAGAGAGAGGAGAGAGAGAGAGAGAGAGAGAGAGAGAGAGATAGAGAGAGAGAGTGAGAGAGAGAGAGAAAGAGATAGAGAGACTGAGAGAGAGAGAGAGAGAGAGAGAGAGAGAGAGAGAGAGAGAGAGAGAGAGAGAGAGAGAGAGAGAGAGAGAGAGAGAGAGAGAGAGAGAGAGAGAGAGAGAGAGAGAGAGAGAGAGAGAGAGAGAGAGAGAGAGAGAGAGAGAGAGAGAGAGAGAGAGAGAGAGAGAGAGAGAGAGAGAGAGAGAGAGAGAGAGAGAGAGAGAGAGAGAGAGAGAGAGAGAGAGAGAGAGAGAGAGAGAGAGAGAGAGAGAGAGAGAGAGAGAGAGAGAGAGAGAGAGAGAGAGAGAGAGAGAGAGAGAGAGAGAGAGAGAGAGAGAGAGAGAGAGAGAGAGAGAGAGAGAGAGAGAGAGAGAGAGAGAGAGAGAGAGAGAGAGAGAGAGAGAGAGGAAGAGGGAGAGAGAGAGAGAGAGGGCCAAGAACAACCCACACATAAGATTTCTAAAATCCGACATTCAACTTATTTAACCGACTCAGGTCAACAAACCAAGACACCAATAATATCATTAATACTGATAATCATTCGACATAGAAGATAAATAAATAACAAGAAAAATATCCAATCCATTATATAATACAGAACAGAATTAAATTTGAACATCGTGTCCTATAAGAACAATTATAGTAAAATAGTGCACTTCCTTTGCACATCAAGAAGGCAAAGTTCAGGTGTGTGATATTATACTGAAATTATCAAAATAGCTCAATGGTGTTTATAAATTACTTTAACGAGCTTTCTGTGTCAGAATATTTTGCTAATTAGATATATATGTGCCTGAAAGCAGTTTACGGTATCTTTTGCAGAATGAAGTGAATCATAGTGATAATGTACTGATAAAGGTGTTAATACTTATGGTAATATTAGTAAACAAAGGTAATAATGATAGTACAGATGATGATGATTGTAGTATTAGATAATAGTAATTGTAATGACAATGATGACGGTGATGATGATGATGTCTGATGATGATGATAATGATTGATGATGAAGTTGATGATAAAGATCTGAGATGATTGGTTGATGATGGTGGTGGTGATGATGATGATGGTGAAGGTGATAATGGTAATGATTATGATGGTGATGAGGATAATAGTGATAATGATGGTTATGATGATATTGGTGGTGGTGATGACGATAATAGCAATGATAACAATAACAACAATGATACTGATGATGACAGTAATAACAATGATGATAATGATAACAATAACAGTGATAATAATAATAATAATAATAATAATAATAATAATAATAATAATAATAATAATAATAATAATAATAATAATAATAACAATAGTAACGATTTTAATGACAGAAGCAATAATAATAATCATGATAATAAAGATAATAACAATGATAAGGTGCGAGAGAAACTCGTCCGAAAGGGATGAGTCACAGCCTCTGAAGAAGCGACCGCGGGACTTCACTTAATTATTTATTCGTTTTTG
>NC_091557.1:12881973-12889473 GCF_042767895.1 Penaeus vannamei | reverse complement strand
TAATAATGATAATGATTATAATAATAATAATAATGATAATAATAATAATAATAATAATAATAATAATAATAATAATAATAATAATAATAATAATAATGATAATAATAATGATAATAATTATAATAATAATATTAATGATAATTATAATAATGATAATAAAATAATAATAATAATAATAATAATAATAATAATAATAATAATAATAATAATAATAATAATAATAATAATAATAGTAATAACAGTAACAACAATAATACTAATAACAACAACAATGATAATAATAGACTATAAAAAGCTCTTCATATTCCCCTGTAAGCGAAATCTGTGCTTGAGGTCGATAAATAAACAAACTTAGTCGTTTCCTTTTCGACTCGTCACTTCCGGAAGCAAGAAAATTATGATTAATACAAGTGTAAATCCCCGAGAGAAATCCACACTGGGTATCGCTTATCCTCTCCCACCTATCCCCTTTCAACAATTCGGAAATTATTAGTTCGGGAGCAAACAGCCATTTCTTCGCCTTCACACTTCCCTTATCCCCCCCAACAAAAATAAGGAATATTTCCCGCCTCGTGTTTACGCACACTCGCCACCACATGCTGTCAAAAACCATGAGCCACGGAGTACAAAAAAAAGAGCGCCATCTCTATCGTCCCCTGTGGAAAGTTGAGAGTGGTTTTTCTCGTGATCAACGTCAGAAAAGCTGAGGAATTGGCTTCAAAGTTGTGAGGAAAGAGAGAGAGAAATCCCGGGAAAACTTGTCACCCGACTCGCTCTCTCTCTCTCTCTCTTGCTCTTTCTTTCTCTCTTCTCCTGTCTCTGTCTCTCACCTTTTCTAAATCGTGAAGGGGGGAGAGGAGGGAGGGGGGGTAAGTGTCAGAGTAAGTGAATAAAAAGGAAATAAAAAACACAGGGAAGAAAAATACAGAGTGATAAATGAGACGAAGGAATGACTTGGGGGTGGATGTTACCTGTCCGATTCCTGTTTTTCGTGGAGGAGCAAATGTCTGGGCGTGGAGTGTGAGAACCATGAGACTAATGATGGCAAAGATCTCTGCCCAATCAAGAAAATTCGGTGATTATTCATGTTGTTAATGGCTCGTTGGTTGTACATGCTGCATTTTGTTAGAGTTTTCAAGTTTATTTTATATTCACAATTGCAAGAAGAAAGAAAATTCTAAACAGGAAGACCGTTTATTTCACAGACGTTGTACAACCGCTTTCCTCATGCAGTGAAAATATCACACACAAAAAAAGAAAATAAAAAACAAATTACGCTCGAAAGCAAATAAATTTTGGAACCTGCATCCAATATATAATTCCCCTGACAAATATTTTCCTTCGTCGAATCCCAAGAAAGCGTCAGATATTCAAATATGTGAGCAGAGAACATGGCCGGCCGGTTGAATAGCTCGCTTGTGGAGAGTGTCACAACCTTGCTTATTTATCCCCTAGATCCCGAGGGGGCTTTTCTCAACCGATATATTTCTCTCGATTCCGCCCACTCGGAACGTCATTTCGGCCATTAAGATACGGAGAGAGACGGGGCGGGACAAGGGAAGGGGGGAGGGGAATGATAAGCTTATGGCGGCTTCCACACGCGAAGTTGCCTCTTTCCCTTCACGGTAAGATTCTGTTTGTTCGTTTTGCTTGACTCTCGAGGGCGGCTGCGCAGAAGAGGAGGAGGAAGAGGAGGCGAAGGAGGGACACAAAGAGGGAAATATGTTTTCGCTTATCCACTTCTGCCTCTGGGCTTTTGTAGGGGCCGGCGGGGAGGCGCAGAAGGCGGACGCCAGAGCAAACACAATGTGCAAAAGTTGTTTGCTTTTTGCATAAGGTTGCCCTATGTGTCTGAGCACATGCGCGTGTGTATGTGCCTGTATATCATATATGTATGAACACACACACACACATACACATATATGCATATATATATATATATATATATATATATATATATATATATATATATATATATATATATATATATATATATATATGTATGTATGTATATGTGTCTGTGTGCGTATATATATATATATATATATATATATATATATATATATATATATATATATATATATATATATATATATATATATATATATATATATATATATATATATATTTGTTTATGTGTGTGTGTGTGTGTGTGTGTACACATATTCATTGATATATGTGTGCGCGCACGCGCGCGCGTGCGTGTGCATATATATACAATGATGCAATTACATACACATACACATGCACACACTTATATATATGTATAAATACATATATATATATATATATATATATATATATATATATATACATATATACATATATATATATATATATATATATATATATATATATGTTTATATGTATACATATGTATATATATATATATATATATATATATATATATATATATATATATATATATATATATATATCTGTGTGTGTGTATACACATATATGCATATATATGTTTATATATATACATATGTATGTACACACACACACACACACACACACACACACACACACACACACACACACACACACACACACACATATATATATATATATATATATATATATATATATATATATATGTGTGTGTGTGTGTGTGTGTGTGTGTGTGTGTGTGTGTGTCTGTGCATGATAATGAAGTTGATGATAGTCATAATGATAATAATAATAACAATAGTAATGATAATGAACTTAAGAATGATAATGATACTGTTTATGATAATAATAATGTTATCAATGATGATTGCAATACTAATGATAATTTCAATAATAATAATCATTACAATGACAATGATTATAATGGCTGAAATAATAAAAATGTTAAGAATAAATACAGTATTAGTTATAGTAGGGATAGTATTGCTAACAATAAAGATAATCAGCTTTATAATAATACTGATGATGATTATAGTGATAATGAGGATTATGATAATAAAAGAATATTAGGGATGATAACAATAATGATAATAATAGAAATATAATTATAATGTTGATGATAATGATAATGATTATGAAAATAACAATGGTAATAATGATAGTGATGATGATAGAAATGATCATAATTATAATGATGATAATAATGAAAACAATTAGAATGATAATGATAGTAATAATAATAATAGTTACAATAAAAATAATATGAATAATAACAATTATAGAATGATAATATTATTATTGATAATGAGAACAATGATAACTAGAAGCACTTAGAGAGCGCATACCTCCGCCAGAGCAATAGGGTCACTGATGCACTTAACGAAATACATTAAAATCACCTCTTTCTCAAGTACACTACTGACGTCCGCGTTTCCCTAATGAATCCTTAAAAAAAAAAAAAAAAAAAAAAAAAAAACAATGGCATCTAAGTTGTGACAAAATACACTTCTGGTAAAATTTTCATTAACAATCTGTTCATAACCTTTTGAGTTATTCTGCGCAGGATCTGGATCACCATCAAAATTCAATGGCATCTAAGTTGGCCTAAAAAACAACTCTATGATATGTTCGTAACTTTTAAAAATTAACTTGTTAATTAACGAGTAAACGAACTGACTAACGCTACCGAAAACACAACCTCCTTGACGGTTGTGATAATGATAAAAAAGATAATAATATTTCTAATGATAATGATAATAATAATTCTAGTAATAATGATAATAATGATAACAATAATAATGGTAAAAGTGATACTGATAATGATAATACTAATAGAAACGATAATGATAACTAATATTTTGATGGTAATGATAATAATGATGATAGCAATAATTGATGATGATAATTATAGTATTCTATTGATGATAGTGATAATAATCATAATTAGGACAGTTATATCATTAATTATAATAATTAGTACTGATAATTATGTCATTGATTATGATAGCAATAATAATGAAAATAATAATAATGATTATAATGATGATTACAATAAAATTGATAATGATGGTGATAACAATGATGATAGTGATTTTGATGATAATGATAACAACAACAATAATAACAATGATAATAATACTAACGACAATAACACTTATGCTTATAATGACAACAACAATGGAAATAATTATACCATTAACCATCATAACTACGGCACTTGGGAAGTACTTGATGATCGCATTTCCTTTATTTCTCTCGTTTTTTATTTTCTATTGCTTTATTATTATTTTTTTATTTCTTTATTTTTATCATATTTTTATTTTATTTCTCTATTTTTTATTTTATTTCTTTATTTTTTTATTTTACTTCTTTATTTCCATTTTATTTCTTTATCTTATTTCTTTTTTATATCTTTATTTCTCTTGCTAATGAAAAACAGACAAAGTCGGAATCCAAATTTAGAACAGCCCACCGCACTTTTTTTTTTTTTTTTTTTTTTTTTTTTTTAATAATAGATTGTTAATTAAGAAGCCAAGAGGTCACGCATTCAAATATCATTCACATTGCGATAAATTTTGATAATGGTGATAAAGATTAAATATCAGTGGTGATTAGGCCTATTGGGACAGTAATAAGCACTAATCATTATGAATAATAGTAGTGATCATAACAGTGATGATAATAGATGTAAATTATGCTAATTAAGCTAATACTACTACTACTACCACTTATTTTAATGTTAATGTGAATAATGATAAAGAAAAGATGATCATGATAGTGACAATGATAATGATAATGATGATAACAATGGTGATAAAACACTACCAATAGTAATGATATAACAGTAACGAAAATACTAATGATGATGACAGAAAATAATAATGATAGTGATAATAATAATAGTGTTGATAATCATGACAATAATAATAATGATAATGATGATATTGATAATAATAATAATAACAGTAATTATATTAAAGAAAATGATAATGATGATAATGATAATGATAGTGATGATGATAGGATCAATAATAATTATATTGATAATAATAATAATAATAGCAATAATAATGAAGATGGTGATGATGGTAGTAGTAATAAAGATGATAAGTAATGTAATAAGTTAGTAATAAGGAATTGAATAATTATTATGATAACAATGATACCACTACTACTACTTCTTATCATCATGAAAATGATAATAATAATGATGATGATGATCAATAATCACAGTAATGTTTACTGACAATTATAGTTATAATGATAATGGCAAGAATTATGAAGATATTGATATTGATAGTAATAATAATAATCTTAATGGTGATGATAATAATGAAAGTGATAATAATAATAATAATAATAATGATAATAATAATAATAATAATAATAATAATAATAATGATGATGATGATGATGATGATGGTAATAATAGTAATAATAATGATAATAATAATTATGATATAAATAATAATAATAATAATAACAATAATGATAATAATGATAATAATAATAGTAATAATAATGATAATAATAATAATATAAATAATAATGATTTTATAGATGATGATAATAATGATAATGATAACAACAAGAACAACAATAATAGTGATTATGATAATTACAATGATGATAGTAAAAATAATATCAATAATGATAATGATAGTAATAATGATAATGATAATAGCAATGAAAACATTGATAGAAATAATTATAATAATAGAGATAATGGTAATGGTTATAACAATAAATGATAATGATGATAATGATAATGAAATTATAATAATTATGATTGTTAAAATAACAATAAAGATATTACCAATAAGTTTAATAATTAATAAGGGCAATAAAGATCAAAGTAATAACGATGTTAATAATAATGAAAATTATTATATTATTAACAATGATGATAATGATAACAATAGTAGTAATAACAATGATAATAAGGATGATAGTAATAGTAATGGTAATAGTATCAATGATAATACTATAATTAAGGTGATGATATTAATGTTTATAATAACTAGGATAATATTAATAATAATAATATTGGTGATGATGATATCAATAATGATGATACTATTAATAATGATAATGATAATGCTGATAATACTGATAACAATGGTAATCACGATGATAATAATAGTGATAATAATAATAACAATAAAAGTAATGATAATCATACTGATAATGATAATAATAATAATGATAATGATAATAATAATGAGTGATAGTGATAAGGTCAATAATACCAACGAAAATAATGATAATGATAAAATAATAATGATAATAACAATAATAACAAACAAAATAATAATAATCATGGTATGATTGATAATAGTAATAACAATAATGATAATAGAAATTAAAATAATTATGATTATAATAACAATGATGAGATGATCATAATAATGATAATAATAATTACGATAATAACGGAAATAGTAAGAGTAATAATAATAATAACTATTGTATTAGTAACGTTACTGATGATTATGATGAAGATGATATTAATCATAAGAATGGTGAATATAATGATGACGACAAAAATGATAATAGTAATAATGATGATAATAGTAATGATAATAATAATAATAATAATAATAATAATAATAATAATAATAATAATAATAATAATAATAATAATAATAATAATAATAATAATAATAAATAATAATAATATTAATAAATAATAATGATAATGATAATTATAACAATAATAATAATAATAATAATATAAATAATAATAGTTATTATTATCATAACAATAATAAGAAGAATGATGATGATCATGATCATGGTGACAATAATGGTAATAACAATAATAATAATTATTATAATATTGATAATAATAACAGAATAATAATAACAGTGATACTACCATCATTAGTACTGATGATAATGATGATGATAACAATGATAATTACGATAATGATAATGATGATAACAATAATGATAATACTTTTGTTAATACATAATTCCAACGATAATAAATGAATAATGATTATGATAGTAATGATAATATAGCGAACGACAATGATGATATCAATAAAAACTGGTGATAATAATCATACCATAACACACAATTATGATGGAAACTAGAAGCACACAGAGAGCGCATACCTCCGCCAAGGCAACAAGGTCACTAATGCAATGAAAATATTCACACTTAAAGAATTGCATTAAAATCACCCCTTTCTCAAGGACAACACTGGTGACGTCATAATGCTAATAAATCCGTCAAAAAAATCCCGAATCCAAAATCATGATCCGAATCAACACCAAAATTTAATCGATCAAAGACACACCTCTGGTAAAAAATGATACAGAAATAAAATAATAAAGATAAATAAATAAATAGTAATTAAAATCATAGAAATCTGTTCACCTTTAGAGTTATAACACTGCTGTTCTTAGATGAATGGCTGGCAGGAGTAAGAAAGCTGGCCTTACTGTTATTAATTACAGAACTACGATAGTAATGATAACAACGACAATGATATGAAGATGATAAAGATGTCATTATCTATTGATTATGGAACAATAGTAATTCCAAAATTTGTCTATGCATTTTTGTTAATAGTGGGAATGGATTTGGGATAATTATAT
>NC_091557.1:12866973-12869473 GCF_042767895.1 Penaeus vannamei | reverse complement strand
AGCTGGGGGGAGGAGGGGGGGGGAGGAAGTAGGGAAGAGGAGGTGGGGGAAGAGGAGGTGGGGGGGAAAGGAGGTGGGGAGGAGAGGAAGTAAGAAAGAGGAGGTGGGGGAAGAGGAGGTGGGGGAGAAGAGGAAGTAGGGAAGAGGAGGTGGGGGGAAGAGGAGGTGGGGGGAGGGGAAGTAGGGAAGAGGAGGTAGAGGAAGAGGAGATAGAGGAAGAGGAGGTAGGGGGAAGAGGAGATAGGGGAAGAGGAGGTGGGGGGGAGAGAGAGATGGGGGAGAGGAGGTGGGGGGAGAGAAAGTAGGGAAGAGGAGGTAGAGGAAGAGGAGATAGGGGGAGAGGAGGTGGGGGGGGAGAGGAAGTAGGGAAGAGGAGGTGGGGGGAAGAGGAGGAGGTAGGGGGGAAGAGGAGGTGGGGGATAGGAGATGGGGGAAGAGGAGAGGTAGAGGAAGAAGAGAGAGGGGAAGAGGAGATGGGGGGAGAGGGAGGTGGGGGAAGAAGAGGAGGTAGAAGAAGAGGAAATAGCGAGGAGGTGGGGGAGAGAGAGGGGGTGGGGAGAAGAGGAAGTAGGGAAGAGGAGGTGGGGGAGAGGAGGTGGGGGAAGAAGAGGTGGGGGAAGAGGAGGTGGGGGAAGAAGAGGTGGGGGAAGAGGAGGTGGGGGAAGATGAGGTGGGGAGAAGAGAGAAGGTAGTGGGAGAGAGGAGGTGGGGAGAAGAGGAAGTAGAAGAAGAGGAAATAGCGAGGAGGTGGGGGAGAGAGGGGAAGAGGAGATGGGGTGAGAGGAGGTGGGGGAAGAAGAGGAGGTAGAAGAAGAGGAAATAGCGAGGGAGGTGGGGGAGAGAGAGAGGGGTGGGGAGAAGAGGAAGAAGGGAAGAGGGAGGTGGGGGAAGAGGAGGTGGGGGGGAGAGGAAGTAGGGAAGAGGAGGTGGGGAGAAGAGGAGGTAGAGGGAAGAGAAGATGGGGGAAGAGGAAGTGGGGGGAGAGGGAGTATGGAAGAGGAGGTGGGGGGAGAGGGAGGTGTGGGGGGAGGAGGCAGAGGAAGAGGAGATAGGGGAAGAGGAGGTTGGGGAAGTAGGGCAGAGGAGGAGCAAGTGGGGGAAGAAGAGGTGGGGGTAGAGGAAGTAAGAAAGAGAGGGTGGGGGAAGAGGTGTGGGAAGAGAAGGTAGGAGGAAGAGACAGAGGAATAGGAGGTGGCAAAGAGGTTTAGGAAGAGTAAGTGGGGAAAGAGGAAGTAGGGGGAAGGGGAAGAGAAGGTGGATGACGAAAAGATGGGGAAGAAGAAGAGGAAGAAGACGACGTAGGGGAAGGGAAAATAGAGAAAGAGGAAGTGGGGGAGAAGAGGGAGTGGAGAAATAGGAGGTAGGGGGAAGAGGAAGAGGAGGTGGGAAAAAAGATGGGGAAGAAGAGGCGGAAGACGACGAAGTGGGGGAAGGGAAATTAGAGAAAGAGGAAGTGGGGAAGAAGAGGGAGTGGAGAAATGGGAGGTAGGGGGAAGAGAAAGAGGTAATAGAGGTGGGGGAGGAGGAGTTGGGGAAGAAGAGGAGGGGAATGAGGATGTGGGGAAAAGATGGTAGAGATGTGGTGTTGGGGAAAGAGGAGATGAAACGAGAGGAGGAGGTGGGAGGGGAGGTGGGGGAAGAAGAGGTTGGGGAGAAGAGGAAGAGGAAAAAGAGGAGGTAGAGATGGTGGAGGAAGAGGAGGAGTAAGAAAAGTTGGGGGAAGAAGAGAGGAGAATAAGGAGGTAGAGGAAGATGGTGGGGAGAGAAAAGGATGAAATGGTGGAGATGTAGAAAGAGTAGATTGGGGAAAAGGAGGAGAAAGAGGAGGAGATGAGGGAAGAGGAGAAGGGAGGAAGAGGAAGAGAGGAAGAGAGGATGGGGGAAGAGGAGAAGGGAGGAAGAGGAAGAGAGGAAGAGAGGATGGGGGAACAGGAGGTAAAGGAAAAGGTGATAGGGTAAGAAGAGGAAGATGGAAAGAAAAGGTGGGAAAGAGGAGAAAGAAGAGAAGAAGGAAAAAAAGGAATATGAAATAAATGAAAAAAGGGAAAAAGAAAGAAAAGAAAGGGTAATTTCGCGAAGAAAGAACAAAATGAGGGAGAAACGGGGAGAGTAAGAAACGCAGGGAAATAAGGGTTAGGGAGGGGCGGAAGGGGAATAAGAGGAAGGAAGAAAAGAATAAATGAGGGAGCTGGATATGGGGGAAAAGGATAAGGGCTAGGAAGAGAGAGAGAGAGAGAGAGAGAGAGAGAGAGAGAGAGAGAGAGAGAGAGAGAGAGAGAGAGAGAGAGAGAGAGAGAGAGAGAGAGAGAGAGAGAGAGAGAGAGAGAGAGAGAGTGAGAAAGAGAGAGAGAGAGAGAGAGAGTAACAAAGAAAGGAAGAGAGAGAGAGAGAGAGAGTAACAAAGAAAGGAAGAGAGAGAGAGAGATGCAGAGAAAACGAAGAAGCAGAAGGAAGACCCTGTATTTATTTACACTGATTTGGTAAGCTGTTTGTTTGTTTG
>NC_091557.1:12815770-12825770 GCF_042767895.1 Penaeus vannamei | reverse complement strand
TAATATAAATAATAAAAATAATAAAAATAATAAAAATAATAAAAATAATAAAAATAATAAAAATGATAATAATAATAATAATAATAATAATAATAATAATAATAATAATAATAATAATAATAATAATAATAATAATAATAATAATAATAATAATAATAATAATAATAGTAATAGTAATAATAATAATAATAATAATAAATATAGTAATTGTAATAGCGATAGTCATAATGATTATGACTGTAATGATAATAGTAGTCGTACTAACTTCACAATTATTATGAAATAATTAATGATAATAGATAATAACAATAATGATAATGATAATGACAATGATAATGATGACGATGATGATAATATTGATAATAACGATACTCCTAGTGCTACTACTATTCCTACTACTACTGCTACCACCACTGATAATGATTATCTTTATCATTCTACTTATCATCTTAATAACAAGATACTTTTGCACCAAACGACCCGTATCTTGCTCAACGCGTGGTCGCTCGATCTCAGAGATTCGGTTTGTCTCTCTGGGTGGTCTCTGAGTAAATATACCGTCATGTCTCAGGCAGAGAGTAAAGAGAGAGAGAGAGAGAGAGAGAGAGAAAGAGGAAGGAGGGGGGAAAGAAGGGTTGGGGAGGAGGGAAAAGGAGGGGGGATGGAGAGATGGAAGGGGAGGGGGAGGAGAGGGGGAGAAGGAGAAGGAGGGTGAGGGGGAGGGGGAGAGGGAGGGGGGAGAAGGAGGAGGGGGGAGAAGGAGGAGAAGGAGGGGGGAGGAGGAGGAGAAGGAGGAGAAGGGGGAGGGGAAAAAAGGTGGAAAATCCTAAGGACATATGATACCTGATCGACCCTTCATTAAAATCTCCTCGGGGTTGAGCTATTGACATCTGGCCTATTTGTCCAAGAGCTCATGAACGTTGTCAACCCCTCTCTTGTGTCACCCTTCGGCAAGGTTCATTTTGGCGTGTCTTGGCCGAGGCGGGGAAAAAGGCCCTAATGGAGGGGCTCTCCAGAGCTTATTTTAGCCTGTTCTCCCCCGGGGGATCGACTATCTGGGGGGACATTTTCCCATGGACTTCTGGTGTGTCTTGTCTTGCGTTCTTTTCTCTCTCTGTCTCCTTCTGTCTTTTTTTTCCTGGCTCTCTCTTTCTCTTCTTCTTTTACGTTCTCTTTTGTTGTTTATGTCCCCTTTCCCTTCTGTCCCCGTGTCTTTTATTACCTTGTCTTTTTTTCCTCGCTTTTCATTTTTTTTACTTCTTGATCTCAGCATTGTGAACACCAGGGGGACAAAACCACATTCAGGTAGGAAGACACTCCCTCTCCCCTCACCCCCTCACCCCCTTATCTCCCTTCCTCCTTATCTCCCTTCCTTCCTCCTCTTTCCGGGCTCTTCTTATCTTTCTTGCTTCCTCTCTTATTTGTTTCCTACTTTCCATCAAAGTTACTTTCTCTTACACCGTATTTCTTTCCTTTTTTCTCTCCTTCCGCCTCTTCCTTATTACCGTTTCTTTCTCCCTTCCCCCATCCCTCTATATCTCTCCTTTTCGTAATCTCCATCTCCCTTTACTTAGTAGAGAACAAGGAGGGAGAAGCAGCTATTTCCTCTCCTCTCCTTCCTCCTTCCTCCTTTCCTTATCTCTACTAATCTCTCCCCTTTCCTTCCTATTTCCTCACTACACCCTCCTTCCTATTTCCTCACTACACCCTTCTTCCTCTATCCATCTTTCTCATCTTCCTTGTGTTTCTCCCTTCCTTCTTCTTCCTCTCTCCTTCTACCATCATTCGTTGTTTCCTCCTTTTCTCTTTCACTTCTTTCTTATCTATGCTTTCTCTCCGTCACTACTATCAACACTTTTATGAAAACTGCTTGCAATGGCTGTTCCGCAGTAACCGGAAACAAAAAACAAAAAAAAATATGCTTTCAAATCAACTTTTCACCAAAATCATATTTCTCTTTTTTCTTAGATAAAATGACACATGTCACATAAAAAGATAACCATTAACCATTAAGATAAATGTGCTAGACATCTAAGGTCATATAGCACTATAGGAAGGTATAGTAAAGGGGGATGTCAGGTGATAGTTGCTATGTGTCAACTATCTAGAATAGTGTTGAAAGGTTGAAGATGAGGGAAAAGATTATGGTGGTTTAGGTAAGGGAGTTAGACACATAAATATCCTTCACTTGATCTGAGGATGGAGAACAGGTTGTCGAGGCAGAAGCTGTGGGATTCTGTAAGGATGTCTGATATGTTGGGAGGTCGGTGCAGGGAGGATAGGTGTGGAAAAGCAGAGGTACGTGCTGTATTAAAGCGTGAACAGGACAAGAGAATGTGTGGGACTGAAAGAGGGATGTTACATCAGATAGGCATGTGTTAGGCGAGTGTGGCCAATACGTAATCGTGCGAGGGCCGTCTCCCAACGTCTGTTTTTGTGAAATGGAGCTGACCAAGAGGAGATTGATGGTTTTACGGAATGTAATTTATTGTTGTGGAGTCTTGACCAAAAAGATTGCCATCGGGTATACAAGAAGGTCTTAAAGTGGGGGTACTAATCCGTAGCTGGAATATGTGAGAAGCGTTGTTGAGGTGATGTGGACATTGCGGCATATCGTGCAAAAGTATCTGCCTGTTCATTGCCAGGGATTCCAACATGGCTGGGTACCCAGCAAAATCTGACTGGTTGTTCTATCTATCCACACGTCATAAATCTGTTCTGGATCTTACAGACAAGGGGATTGGTCGAGTGCATAGACTTTATGAGGGTTAAAGAGTTACAGGAGTCAGTAAAAATAGTAAAAGAGGAAGAGGTGGATGAGGATATATGCGTCTTAAGGCAACAAGGAGTGCATATAGTTCTGTAGTAAGGACACTAGATTCAGGAGGGAGGGTGTATTTGAATGTGCAATTTGGGAATGTTACTGCGAATCCTGCTCCTGAGATGGATTTGGAACCGTCAGTGTAACCATGAATGCTGGAGGAATGAATGGAGACATGGTCAAGGAAATGAGTGAGAAGGATAGAGGGGGGAATATCTGATTTTGGTGGGTCAGGGAAAACTGAGGAGCAAATACAGCGGTTAGGTATAAGCCATGGAGGAATGGAATGGACAGACAGTGGGAGAGGTCGGACATAAGGGAAGGGGGAATGGGAGAGCAGTGTATCCATGCGTACGGGGAGAGGAGTTGGTAAACGTGGAGAAGAGGTAAAGGTATGAAGTAAGGATTGTGGAATACTTGGTTTGGTAAGGGAAAATTGGTGAAATCGAGCATAGCATCGGAGAGAGAGAAGGGCTCGACGTCGAGAGAGGGACGGCATGGCTGATTCAGTATATAGGCTCTCAACCGGAGAGGAGCTGAAGGCCCCTAGGGCTAAGTGGAGACCGCTGTGGTGGATTGTATCAAGGTGAGCAAGAAGAGAGGTTGATGCAGAGGAGTAGATATGGCATCCATAATCTAGAGTGGAGAGAATCAAGGTAACATGAAGATGGAGGAGAGTTTTGCGATCTGAGCCCCAGGAGATATGTGAAAGAGTTTGTAAGATTCGGAGGCGACGTTGAGCTTTTTCTTTGATGTACAAGATATGGTCTCGCCAGGACAATTTGGAATCAAATATAATGCCTTGGAATTTGCCTGAAGAACGGTATTGGAGTGGAGCATTATATAAGAAGAGTGGGGGTTTGGGGATCGTACGTGAGCGAGAGACAAGGATGGGGAAAGATTTAGAGGTAGAGAAGCGAAAGCCATGGTTATTGGCCCAAGAATCTTATTGCAGACTGAAGGAATTGACAGAGATCTGGTATGGTTGTGCCAGATGCATAGATGGTTAAGTCATCAACATATAGTGATGCTCGGGCTCCTGGTTGTAGGACTGAGACTATGTAATTTACAGCAAGAAGGAATAAAGTGGTACTAAGCACACTTCCTTGTGGGACGCCTTCGAAATGAGGAAAGGATGATGACGTGGAAGAGGCAATCTTGACCTGGAAAGTACGTTTAGAAAGGAAAGATTTATATGTAAATGCCCATGTTTCCACGTAAACCTAGGGAGGACAATTGTTGGAGGATATGGTATCGCCATGTGGTGTCATATGCTTTTTCTAGATCAAAGAATATGGCTAATACGGATTCATGGCGTGCAAATGCCGATGTAATGTATGTCTCAAAATGGGAAAGTGGGTCTGCTGTACTTCGGGCACGTGGGAAACCAAACTGGGAAGGAGAAAGGAGATTATGAGATTCAAGGTACCACATTAAACGGAAGTTAACCATTCGTTCTAGTAGTTTGCACAAGCAGCTAGTTAGAGCTATGGGGCGGTAATCTTGGGGTAGGGTACCCGATTTATTGGGTTTTAAGAAAGGTAGGATAAGAGCATCTCGCCAATGAGAAGGAAAATTTCCTGACGTCCATATGTGGTTGAAAATAGTTAAAAGGAAGGATAGAGAGGAAGATGGGAGGTGTCGGAGCATACGATAGTGAATACCATCAGGGCCTTCATGAGTGTTGCGGCACGACTGTAATGCAGCGTTGAGTTCAGAAGAAAACGGAGCATTATAGGACTCATCAGAGGATAGGGTGAAGGTAATAGGGGTGTGTTCCTTGATGGCTTTAATGGAAGAAAAATGTGGGGAATGGTGAGAGCCACTACTGACCTGGCTGAAATAGTTGCCCACTTCATTAGCTACTTCGATAGGCTCAGAGATGAGAATATCTCGAATATGGAGGACGGGTGCAGGATGGGGGGGGGGGATGTTTGCCTGATAATTTATGGATCTGTAGCCAGACAGCTGAATTAGATGTAGATGATGTAATTGAGGAAACATAATTTTGCCAGCTATTTGTTTTGCTGTTTTTAATTGTACGGCGAAGATGGGCAGATGCTCTTTTAAAGGAAATAAAGGCTGATAGCTGGTGAGGGGTGCCTCGATTGTAGCGATAGCTGTTCCAGGCTGCTCGTTTTAAGCGAAGCGCTTTGGTGCAATCAGAATTCCACCATGGAACACATTTAGAGGTATAAAGTCTTGAAGTTCGAGGAATGGCTGTATAGGCAGCTCTTAGGATCGTGGTTGTAAAACAATGTAGCATATCTGAAATGGACGGTAAGGGGGGTGGAGGGATAGGTACAGTAGAGAGTGAAGTGAAAGTATGCCAGTCAGCTCTATCAAAGCACCAACGTGGAGGAAGTGGTACATATGAAGTAGGAGAAAGGAGTATTGGGAAGTGGTCACTATAGGGGAAGTGGTCTTGAACTGACCAATGGAAATCTAGATGTAAAGTAGGAGAGCATAGAGAGAGGTCAAAGCATGAAAAGGATTGTGTGCGCATGTCAAAGTGTGTGGGGCGATCTGAATTAAGAATAAAAAGGTTATTTGTGAAGAGGAAGCGTTCTAGAGGTCGGCCTCGGGAGTTGGTGGTAGAGTCACCCCACAGAGTGTGGCGGCAGTTGGAATCACCAACTACGAGGAAAGGTGGTTGGAGTTGGGAAATTAGAGTCTCAAAGGCAGTAAAGTCAATGGGATGGGATGGGGAGAAGTAGACTGAAATTACTGTGATCCAGCGGCGAAGAAAGATGCGAATAGCTGTGCACAGGACAGAAGTTTGTATGGGAGGTATGACATAAGGTCTTTTATGATGGATAAGTATAGACGAGACATAAAGGGAGTGTGGGGAAGAGATAAAATGGCAATTGGGAATTGGAATAGGAGGGTGTGTGAGGAAAGTCTCTTGGAGGCAGATAATAGATGGATTATAAGAAGCAAGGATATGACATAGGTCTGATCTATGAGAGCGGAAATCGCGAATATTCCAATGTAGGAGAGCTATATCCTAGTTGATTTACGAATGATAACGCAAGTACGTGTTGGGGAATTTGAAGGGGAAGGAGCTAGGGGGTGTAAAGGAGGGATATTAGGAGGTAGGGAATCTGGAGAAGGGCATTGTTGTGCCATGAGTGATTCTCGTGTGTATCCGGGAGGGAGTGCAAAGGATAGAGGGGATGGGAGCGAGTGCAAAGGATAGAGGGGATGGGAGGGATGGATAATATAATTGTCAGTATGACAACAGAAGTAAAGGTATATCAATTATGACATTGATGAGGAAAGTAATAACACTGATGAAGAAGAATGTCGATATTGACATGTCATATGAAATCCTACATCATAAAAACAAACAGGAACACAGTAACCAAACTGTTCTCTCTTTCGATATCCTCCTGGATTCCATCTTCAGGGTATCCTTTATTCTATATCAACATTCTAACCATAAGATTATATCTGAATTATGTCATTCTACAGTAGATCATGCAAGATCATATCACAACTGCATTCGAGTGTGAAAATAGTGTGAAAATAATGAGAGCTATAATGATAATAATTTAAGGATGAAATAAAAGAAATAGAAATTGTACTGATAATCAAATCCTTATGATTATGATAGTAATAATAATGATAATAATAATGATATTAGTGGTAGTAGTAGTAGTAGTAGTAGTAGTAATGATAATAATAATAGTGATGATAAGAACAATAATATTACAACTAATAAATACAATAATGACAATATCAATCATGGTGATGAAATTGATACTACAACTACAAAAAAAAAAGAATAAAATAATAAGGATGATACGCCTCTGCAACATGGACCACTGATGCAACACAGAAACTCTTAACGTTTATTGGGCTATCTGGAAACGCATCCGACTGATGAGATTGCTAATGGTTGTCAGAAAGGTCTATTTGTCTTCATTTTATTATCTTATAGATCAAAGATTTAATGATTTAGGTTTAATTCCATTTGCTACAATGAATATTCTCTGCTGTGATATATTGTCTTTTATTTTGTTTTTGAATCTCCCCCTGTGTGTATTTTGTATGAGAAAAAAGTAAGCAGTGAACGAAGTGAATAACATGGAAAAAAAAAAAAAAAAAAAAAAACGGGTACAAATGATTACAACTGCATTTAATTAAGCAAAATAACGGATACTTCATCCTGCCTGGCTCAACAATAGACACTGCAAGATCGATAGCTAATTAAATCACGATTACAACCCCGTCCCTGTACCCCCCTCTTCCCCCTCCCCCCGGCCTCCTACCCCTCCTCCACAGCCTCTTGGTGTTAAATCAGATTTCCATTTTGAGAACCGGGGCAAGAATTTAATCATTATTTCCTTTGTCTGTTCTTAAGCTCGTTGATCTTGAGGGTTCAAAAGAGTTACGGAAGGAGTGCGTAGAGGGAGGGGGAATAAAAGAAGGAAAAATTGAAATATAGATATGGATAGACAGCTATAGATAGACATAGATGAAAGACATATGTTGGTAATCTGTTTTTATTTGTGTGGACAGAAGACTTAAAACAAGAAACAAAGTTAAAGCAAAGATCTTTTCTGAATTATTTTTGTTATTAAGATCTCTCTCCTCCTCCTTTTCTCTCTTTCCATTTTCTCTCTTTTTCTATCATTCTGTAACTCTCACGTTTTTCTTCTTTTCCTTCTTTTTTTCTGTAGCCACACGTAATAGTTATGGCAACTATAATAACCTTCAGTTCTTGTTGAGTAAATAAGAATCGAAATGAAAGTATTGTGTAGCATATTATATCAAATTACATATAATACTATGGTTTAATTAGCGTATATATAATTTAGTGCACATAAAATCTTCCTTTTATTTCATTGTAAGATTGATAGGATGTTTCCATGTATTAGCATTCAGGTGTGTATAAGTATTAGATATGTATAAAAATGTGATATTCAAGAACATGTTAGTTTACACTGAGACGTCCACGCGTGTCATGCCAAGGAGCCCAAAGACACATCCGGTTACAATCCTCTTTTGTGACATCTTTTTGATCCTCACGAAAGGACTTGCTCGTCGGGATGAAGATGATACAATTACGGAGATCAAATAAATTAACCTTTTTGTGTTTCATTCATTTTTTTATCAGTTCCAGCTCGCTTTTTGACCTTTGATGTTTTCCGGAATACCATCTGGTCTCATCGGCTCGGCGCATGCGGGGCTTTATATACCTTCGTGCGTAAGACTCATCCCTAAATGTTTTTTCAATTGGATTTTCCACCCTGTGATCACCCCGTTATCGCCCTTACTTCCCCCCCCCCCTTCCAGTCTCGCTCTAAGGGGATTACTCAGGGAGATAATTCATCGGCTTTAAGGACCTAATGAAAAGTTCGTATGATCAGCGTGTACTGTATAAGCATGCATGGATGGTCATACGAGAGCGCATGTAAGTACATGTACGTGTGATCGGTTTTACGCCACGAGGTCCTCGGAAGGGCCGTGGCGGGGCCTTCCATCAGGGGGGGGGGGTTGTCTGGCCCCGAGATCCTTACCCCGGGTGGGCGCGCTGCCGACTCCCGGGCCGGGGCGAGGACCCTGGGTGCCGAGATCTCTGATGTGTGTATATCTATATCTATATATATGTGTGTGTGTGTGTGTGTGTGTGTGTGTGTGTGTGTGTGTGTGTGTGTGTGTGTGTGTGTGTGTGTGTGTGTGCGCGCGCGCGCGTGCGTGTGCGTGTGCGTGTGCGTGTGCGCGCGTGCGTGTGCGTGTGCGTGTGCGTGTGTGTACATACTCATGCTTATACTTACATCTACAGAGAGAAAAGAGAAAGAATACCTGCATAGGGAAGAAGTCAGTGAGACACAGATAGAAAGAGAGAGAGAGGAAGGCAGAAAGAGACTTAGCTATAGAAATAGAGAGGGAGGAAGAGAGAGACACATAGATAGAGAAATAGCGAGGAAGGCAGAGAGAGACAGATAGAAAGAGAGATAGAGAGGAAGGCAGAAAGAGACATAGCTAGAGAAATTGAGAGGAAGGTAGAGAGAGACAGATAGAGAAATAGCGAGGAAGGCAGAGAGAGAGAGATAGAAAGAGAGATAGAGAGGAAGGCAGAAAGAGACATAGCTAGAGAAATAGAGAGGAAGGAAGAGAGAGACACATAGATAGAGAAATAGCGAGGAAGGCAGAGAGAGAGAGATAGAAAGAGAGAGAGAGAGGAAGGCAGAAAGAGACATAGCTAGAGGAATAGAGAGGAAGGCAGAAAGAGACATAGCTAGAGGAATAGAGAGGAAGGAAGAGAGAGACACATAGATAGAGAAATAGCGAGGAAGGCAGAGAGAGACAGATAGAGAGAGAGAGAGAGAGGAAGGCAGAAAGAGACATAGCTAGAGGAATAGAGAGGAAGGAAGAGAGACACATAGATAGAGAAATAGCGAGGAAGGCAGAGAGAGAGAGATAGAAAGAGAGAGAGAGAGGAAGGCAGAAAGAGACATAGCTAGAGGAATAGAGAGGAAGGAAGAGAGAGACACATAGATAGAGAAATAGCGAGGAAGGCAGAGAGAGACAGATAGAAAAAGAGATAGAGAGGAAGGCAGAAAGAAACATAGCTAGAGAAATTGAGAGGAAGGCAGAGAGACAGATTGAAAGAGAAAAAGAGAGGAAGGCAGAGAGACAGATTGAAAGAGAAAAAGAGAGGAAGGCAGAGAGACATAGTGAGATAAAGATAAAAAATAGAAATGAAAATATCAGAAGATATTTTCGAAACTTTTGCTGTTATGGTATTTTATCTTTCACTTTCTCTATCACTATCTTCATAGAAAAAAGTAAAAGATATAAACAGGCAGGAGTCAATTAAGCAGTTAGACAGAAATATAATAATGATCATATAAATGATATTAATGATATTAGTGATATTAGTGTAAAGATAATGACAATGATGATAATGATAGTAATAATAATAATGATAATAATGATGATAATAATGATGATAATAATAAAAAAACAATGATGATAATGATAATATCAATAACAAAAAGGAAGACAATAATAATAATAATAAAGATCATGATAACAATAATGATAATGATAATAATGATAATAATAACAATAAGTTGATGAAGAAAAAGAAGAAAAAAGGTCAACGGGCAACCCGTGGGAGGTCACCATCACCCTCCCTCCCCCTCCTAACAACCCCCTTCACCATAC
>NC_091557.1:12777231-12782231 GCF_042767895.1 Penaeus vannamei | reverse complement strand
CCTGCCAACTCTCCTCCTCCTCCTCCTCCTCCCCCTCCTCCTCCTTCTTCTTCTGTTCTTCCTATTCTTTATTCTTTTCTTCCTTCCTCCTCGTTTCCCTTTTTCTTGTTCCTCCTTGTATTCTCTCTGCTCTTCTTTCTTTTTTGTCTCTCCTTCTCCTTCTGTTCTTCCTGTTTTTTTCCTTCCTGTATCCCTCCCTCTCCTTCCTCCTTCTCCTCCTCCTCCTCCTTCCTCTTTTCTTCCTGTTCTTCCTTCTTAACTTCCTACTCCTCGTCTTCTTCTTGTTCCTCTTGTTCTCGCTCCTCCTCTTCCTTCTTCGCTTGCTCTAACATTTTGTTTTTTCTTCTTAAGACACTCTTTTGTTTCAGTTTCATGTATTCATCTATTTTTCTTCCCTTCCTTTTTTCTTTCCGTTTTCTCTAGATTTATATACCTGTTTGTTAATACCTTCGTTATAATCTTTCTTCCTGTTATCTTTATCATTCTTTTTTATTAGATATTGTTATTGTTCTTCTGATTATTGTTATTGATATCGGTATAAGTATCATTATCATTATCATTGTCGTTATTATGATTCTTACAATCAACAGTACTAATGTCTTAATATCATTGTTATTATTACCATCATTATCATCATCGTTCTCTATTCTCTGACTTGTCCTCTCTCCCCTTTCTTTCTTTCATTCTTTCTTTCTTTCTTTTTTTCTTTCTTCCTTTCTTTCTTTCTTTCTTTCTCTTGTTTTTTCTTTCTTTCTTTTGTTTTTTCTTTCTTTCTTTCTTTCTTTTTTTCTTTCTTCGTCTCCATTCTTTGTCGCACTGTTCGTGCATTTCATCTTTCAGCATTTTCATTATAATCATTCTTATTGTTAGCATTACTATTATCATTATTATCATACTCATTATCATCATTATCATCTTTATTATTATTATTGTTATTGTTATTGTTATTTTCATTATTTGTATTATTATCATCATCATTATCATCAATATTATCATTATTATTATTGTTATCATCATCATTATCATTATTATTATTATCATTAATTTTATTATTACTGTTATTATTATTATTATTATTATTATTATTATTATTATTATTATTATTATTATTATTATTATTATTATAATTATTATTATTATAATTATTATTATTATTATTATTAATAATATTATTATCATCATCATCATCATTATTATTATTACCATTATTATTATCAGTATTATCCTCCTCATCATCATCATCACTATTTGTATCTTTATTATGACGGTTATTATTATTATCATTATCATTATTATATCTATTGTCATTATTATAATTGTCTTTATTATTATCGTAACTATTAGCATCACTATTATTATGGATATGATTATCATTATCATTATTATTATTATCATTATTGTTGTTATCATAATGATAATTATTAACATTATTACTATTATCATTATCATTATTACCAATATTATCATCATTATCATTATCATTTTAACCATCATTATCATTATTACTGTTATCATTATTATTATATTCTTTATTTATTATCATCTTTTTGATTATTATTATTGTTACTATAATGTTTATGGTTTTTATTTATCATTTTAATTATTATTATTATCATTGCTATTATAATCATAATCATTATTGTTGTTGTTGTTATTATTATAATCATCATTATTATCATTGTTATTGTTATCATTGTTTTTATTATCCGTACTATGATTATTATCATTATTATTACTATAATTATCATTATTAGTATCAGTATTATGATTGTTATTATTATTAATATTGTGATCATCAATATCACTATCATTAGTGATAAGTGTTAATTAGTCATAAGTGTTGTTATTATCATTAGTATCATCAATATGATTATTATCATTACTACCATAAATGCTGTATCAATTTGATTCTTATTATCACCACCATTGTTATTATCATTATCAGTAGCACTGCTATTACCGTAAATTTCGGAAAATATTTTTTTACTCTCTTTTTCCCTCTTTTTCTTTCCATCAAAACTCCTAAAATAAACACTTGTATTGTATACGCTAGTAATGGGCACTGCTTGAAGCTGAATTAATTAAAGGAGACACAGCTAAACATCCCTTTTTGTACAAATTTGTGCTTTTGTTCGCAAAGTTGAATGGATGTATGATGTCCTTTTATTTTGGTTCATGTGTAAAAATGATGAGGAGGATGAAATGAATGATGGTGATAATGATGACGTCGTAATGATATCAAACATAATGAAGATAGTAATCACGATAACAATTGTAAGATTATTGGTAATAGTGATGATGATATTGCTAACAATAATGATAAGCATAATGTAATATCATCGTTATGGTTATCTTGGAGCTCTAAGCCATATGGCAATATACCACATTAAGGATATACTTTATTATCGGAATGCTTAATGAATTATATAGAACGTATAGTATCTAGAATTTATAGTATTTATTAATAGTATTTATATACCTTTAGTATACTACCACTACTCCTACTATTACGACTGCTACTACTGCTACTACTACTACTACTCCTGCTACTATTACCACTACTACTACTACTATTACTACTACTGCTTCTACTACTACCACCACCACTACTCCTATTACTGCTACTATGTATAAACAGTATGAATAATGATAACAAAATGATAATAAATAATAATGATAATAAAATTAGAAAAATAAAAATTCTGAATGCCTAGAGCCTCACGTACTTCTACAATCACTAATCTCAGATGTTACAATGGAAACACCATCACACAATCAGCAGGTGAAGGTGATTTCCATACGATTGTAAGTGTACAAGATTTTTATTTTCATTTTTATTTATTTATTTATTTATTTATTTACTTATTTATTTATTTGTCTATTTACTTATTTATTCATTTATTTATTTATTCATTTATTTATTTATGTATTTATTTACTTATGTATTTATTTATTCATTTATTTATTCATTTACTTATGTATTTATTTATTTATTTATTTATGTATTCATTTACTTATGTATTTATTTATCTATTTATTTGTTTATTTATTTATTTCTTTATTTTTACAGAAGGTAGATCTACCTCTACCTGAGCTGAACGTTTGCGGAGATTTTGGTTGCCGTTAAGAACATCTTTGAAGAAGATAATACTATTCACATTCACTCTGGCAGATTTAGTAACATGTAGAACAATATGTTGTGGTCAGTGTTTTGGGACACGAGTTTCTACAGGAATCATTTATTGTAGAAGTGGTGCGTCTTATAGCAAGGGAGTAGTAGTGGTGGTAGTAGTAGTGCTGGTGGTGGTGATGGTAGTAGTAGTAGTAGTAGTAGTAGTAGTAGTTGTAATAGTAATAGTAGCAGTAGGAGTAATAGTAGTAGTAGTAATAGTGGCGGTGGTGGTAGTAGTGTTAGGAGTGATAGTAGTAGTAGTAGTAGTAGTAGTAGTGGTGGTGGTGGTGGTGGTAGCGGTAGCAGCAACAGTAGTAGTAGCAGTAGTAGCAATAATAGCAGTAGTAGTACTACAGTCGAAGTACCAGTAATGATAGTATTTTTATCACAATCATCAATATCATTGTCTTCATCATTAGGATTTCTTTCTAGTATCAATATTGTCATCAACAATTGTAGTAGTAATAGTAGCAGAATTATCATACAAACAGATGTATAGTAATAGTCATAGCTATTTAATTTTAATTCTCATTATAACGGATAACTTTTTTTGTTATTTACATTAGTATTATTACTATGATCCATCTTACCATCAGCGTCATAATTATCACTTTATTACCACGATCCTCATTTTCATTTTTATCATCGTTATTTTTAAAGACACTTTGTACACCATTCACACATAAAGATTAGGAATTACTGTTATATTCTAACACCTGAATAAGATTTGAAAAGAAAAAAGGTACGACTTTGTGCTTACTACAAAACCGTCCTTTGCATCATATGTTCTGATTTAACACTGAGAGTATACTTATACTTCGTCTAACGCTGACTTAATAACAATGAGGTCAACTCATAGACAAATCCTGTATACTTGAGTCACGTTCCCCAACGACAGAACACACAAAAACGCAAACACACACGCACACACGCATACACACACACACACACACGCACTAACACCCCTCTACACAAACAAACACAAACACGCTACTTTTCAAAACAATACAGTAGAAACCAGACCCAGTATCTATCTGTGTGTGTGTGTGTGTGTGTGTGTGTGTGTGTGTGTGTGTGTGTGTGTGTGTGTGTGTGTGTGTGTGTGTGTGTGTGTGTGTGTGTGTGTGTGTGTGTGTGTGTGTGTGTGTGTGTGTGTGGCAGGCAAATACATGCTCCTGCCTCAATCAAACAAAATGCGTTCTCTCTTATTACGTTGTATTTTCTAAGGTCACTCGCCCGTTCATCCGATGTTCACCTCAGACACAAGGTAAATGCCCTCACAGCTGGATGGGAGAGCATAGTGGACGCCAGTTTTGGGTGTAAGTCGCTTCCACCAAACAGACGATGCACAAACAACTACAGTCCCTTAGCGTGCGCGGCGGAGAGGCAAGTGAGGGGAAGCTAACGTGAGGAGATACATTGTGAAGGGGATGCGTGGGGAGGGAGACGAGCAGGAACTTTGTGGTTCTTAGGGACTACAATGGATACTGATGCCTGTAGGATATAGCCTGTTTTTATTAAGAGAACGTGCTTCTTTGTGTACTATATACCCTTTTTACTACAGTTTTAGTAAAGTCGTCTGGCATTATGCAGATTATGAACTTAAAACGATTAGGCCTCGAGATGTTATTTCTTCAGTTTTACAGTTTCATAAGTCCTTTATTACTCAGAGGTTTGTCTGCTGACTAGAACAGTACGCTATGAGAAGAAGATATATTACGAAAGTTATCATTGGGAAGATGTGTTTACCTATCTATGACTTGGCTATCGTTATTTTCGCAAGTAGTTTTGGGAATTGCAAGTGTAGCCTCCAGACAGAAATAGTATG
>NC_091557.1:12749731-12752231 GCF_042767895.1 Penaeus vannamei | reverse complement strand
GGAAAAAAAGGGAAACAGAGAAGGAGGAGAGAAAGAGAAGAGGAAAGCATGGAAAAGAGAACTCAAACGAAAACGAGAGCAAGAAAAAGGAAATTGAGAAAAGAGATAAAGACGGAAGATGAAATGATAATAATGATAATAATAATAATAATGATAATAATAATAATGATAAAGAATAAAAATAATATTAATAGTAACAATAATAATAATAATAACAACAATAATGATAATAATAATAACAATAATAATAGTAATAATAAAAATAATAATGATAATAATGAAAATAACAATAATAATAATAATGATAATGATAATAATAATAATAGTAATAATAATAATGATAATAATAATAATAACAATAATAATAATAATGATAACAAGAGAGAGAAAACGACCGGAGGAAATGGCATTTCATAATAAATCAAAATTATAGTAATAATTACCTCGATAAAATGAAATAAAATAAATAGACAAATAGTATTCGCCTGGAATGTACGAAGATATTGGGCAGGGAGACGCTAAGGTAGGTGGGTAGGAGGGGGGAGGGGGTAGTGATGTCAGAAGGGGGGTATAAGGGATAATATTCTCTCTCCTCCCTTCATTTACTTCCTCTCCCCTCCTTTTTCTTTCTCTCCGTTTCTCTTCCATGCCCCTTCTTTCCTTGCCTTCTTCCTCTCCTCTCTTCCTCCCTTTCTTCCTTCCCTCCATCCCTCCTTTCCTAATTCCCTTCCTCCCTCTTTTCCTAATTCCCACCCTCCCTCTTTTCCTCCTTCTCCCTCCCTCCTTTCCTCCTCCCTCCTTTCCATCCTCTCTCCTTCCCTCCCACCCTCCCTTTTCCCTCGCACCCTCCTTCACTCCTTCTCTTCCATCCTTCCTACCCTTCCTTCTTCCCTCCTTCCCATCCTTCCCTCCTTCCTATCCTTCCCATCCTTCCCTTACCACCTCCTCTCCTCCTTCCCCCTCCCCTTCCTTCCCTCCTTTTCTCCTTTCCTCCCTCCTTCCCTCCTCCCCCCTCATCCCCCATCCTTCCCATCCTTCCCTCCCTCCCATCCTTCCCTCCCTCCCATCCTTTCCTCCTTCCCATCCTTCCTACCCCCCCCCCCCCTCCTCTCCTTCTTCCCCTTCCCCTTCCTTCCCTCCTTCCTATCCTTCCTTTTCTCCCCCCCCCCCCGCCCCTCCCGGCTGTACCTGCCAGCCCACTTGCACCTAAACGCTTAACTGATTTATCGACAGATACGTAAAAAGCACCGTATTGTCCGCACGTAGATTGGCCGATAATGTTATTATATGCAAATGAGTTAACCGTTCGTTAAGTATGGGTCGATGGGGGTAGTTGAGAAGAGGAGGGGTAGGGGGGGGGAGGGAAGGAGGGGAAACAGAAAAGTAGAGCAGTTAAAAGGGAGAGGGAGGGGAGGGAGGGAGGGAAGGAGGGAGGGAGGGTGGGAGGGTGGGACGGGGGGAGAGAGAGGTATGTAGCTAATGGCAGAATTGCAGGTTTTCATAGACCTATAACACACGTACAAATACCCACACTCTTGTCTGGGTAACTGTGTGTGTGTGTGTGTGTGTGTGTGTGTGTGTGTGTGTGTGTGTGTGTGTGTGTGTGTGTGTGTGTGTGTGTGTGTGTGCGTCTGTGTGTGTGTCTGTGTGTGTTGAATCTCACCAATTTCCCTTGAACATCTCTCAAAATCCCTCAAAAGACATAACAGACAGACATCCAGGACAGATCCTACCTTACACCAAGAAACCTACCAAAAGAAAGTTTAAAAAAAGAAGAAAAAAACAGTTGCAACAATCCCCACACTGCAACACCCTCCCCAAACCAGACATCAGGTGCAACATAGCATACCCGTCACGCGTCCTCTGATCCCGATCTACCTCATAGAACAACATACCACCTCCAAACAGAATTTAAAAGAGATACGATTCCACATACCTATGTCTACGTGGAGATCGTGGATTCCTGAGACTTTCACCTACGACGACCAATCCTCCAATCCTCCAGTCCTCCAATCCTCCAATCCTCCAATCCCAATTAGAAAGAAACAAAATCTCGCAATGATTAGAGAATGATTCGGCCCCCCTTCGACCGCACTGAAATCTACTTCTTTGGTTTCTTTCAGGATTTTGAGATTGATGCGATGGAGGAAATGTTATTCTTGTGACGGACTCGTTGCATAAGTGAGATACATTGAATGTTTTTGAACGTATTAGTTATAACTTGTGCTTTGATAAGGGGGGGGGGGTAAAGAGAGTGCATTGGGAATTAGTGCTTGAAAGAGGGAGGAGAGATAAATAGATAGATAGAGAAAAAGAGAGAGGAGAGAGAGAGAGGGGGGGGGGCGGGTGAGAAAGAGAGAGAGAGAGAGGGGGGGAGAGGGGAGGCAGCGAGAAAGAGAAAGAATGACAGAGAGATAAAGAGAAGATGGAGAGAGAAAAAAATGGAAGCGAAAGAGAGAGAGAGAAAGAGAGAGTGAAAGAACGAAAAAAAAGAAAGCGA
>NC_091557.1:12737231-12739731 GCF_042767895.1 Penaeus vannamei | reverse complement strand
GGGAGAGAGGAGGGAGGGAGGTTGGATTAAGATGGAGGGAGGGAAGGAGGAGGAAGGAGGGAGGTAGAGAGGAGAGAGGAGAGAGGGGGTTGAATTAAGATGGAGGGAGGAAGGAGGAGGAGGAGGGAGGGAGGTTGGATTAAAAAGGGAGGGAAGGGGAGGCCATGGAAAAGGAGAGAGGGGAGGGAGGAAGGCAGATCGCAGAGGAGGAAGGGAAGGAGGTGGCCGTAGAGGAGGGAGGGAAGGAGAGAGGGAGGCCACAGAGGAGGGAGGGAGGGAGGAGGGGAGGGAAGGAGGTGGCCGCAGAGGAGGGAGGGAGGGAGGGAGGAGAGGGGCGGCGGAGAAGGCTTACGCACCTGCAAGGAGGCTCCAGATGGGCGCGAGGCCTGGCGCCCCCTGGCCCGGGGGGAGGGGGGAGGGGGCGAGGGCCCGTGGGTCAGGGGCGCCAAAGGGTTGAACTTGCACTGACACTGTAATCATTATTATTAAACTTGATTTACTGGCCAGAACGGACCTAAACCCCAGGCCGAGGAAGGGACACCAAACCCGCCCTTCCGCCCCTCTGCATAAGGGCGAAACGGAGCCCCGCGTCGCCGAGGCCCGGAGCGCCGCCCGCGCCGCCCCTCCGTCGGCCCGGCATTGTCTGCGGGCCATAGTGTTTGTAAAGACCCGGATGAAAATTTATGTGTAATATTTGTCACCGGCGCCGTGAATGGCTGTCAACATGGCATTATGGGAGGAGGAGCCGCGGGCGCCCCTCCGGCGATGGCACTGTCGATACGGACGCCCTCCCCCCCTCCACTTCCCTCCACTTCCTACTCCCTCCCTCCCTCATTCCCTTTCTCCCTTCCTTCTTCCCTTTTCCCTCCACTCCCTATTCCCTCCCTGCCTCCCTCAACTCCTTTTCTCCCTTCCTTCCTCCCTCCTTCCCCTCCTTCCTCCTTCCTCCCTCCTTTCCTCCCTTCCTCCCTGTTTCCCTCCCTCCCTTCCTCCCTCTATCCCTCTCCCTCCTGAGAAACAGGAGGAAAAAAAGGAAAAGAACAAATGAGAAAAAAAGGAGAAGGAAGAGGGTAGGAAAGAAGAAAAAGAAGAATAGGAGAACGAGAAGAGAAGAAGGAAAGGATGAAAGAATGAGAGAACAAAGATTGGAAGTGGAAGAGAAAATGGGATAAGGAAAGGATTTAGAAAGGGGAAGAAGAGAAGGAGAAGAATGGGTAGAAGAAAACTAAATAAGGAAGAGGGGGAAGGAGAGAGAGGAAGACAAGAAAAAAAAGAGAATGAAGCGAAGGGAGAGGAAAGAGAGAAGGAGAACGTTAATAAAGAGAAGAAAGAAAGGGGAAATAAGAACCGGAATGAAGAGCAAGAGAAGGAAAAGAAGAGAGAGGAGGAGAGTGAGAAATAAAAGCAGTAGAGGGAAGGGGAGAGAGGAAGAGGGAGGAGGAAGGGGGAAGAAGGAGGGAGGAAGAGTGAAGGAGGAGGTAGAAAGAAGAGTGACGAAGAGGGAGGGGGAAGAAGGAGGGAGGGAGAGTGAAGGAGGATGTAAGAGGGGAGGTGAGTGTAGGAAGAGGGAAGGGTGAGGAAGAAGGAGGGAGGGAGTGTGAGGGAGGAGGAAGGGTGAGAAAGAAGGAAGGAGAGTGAAGGAGGAGGGAGGAAGGAGGGTAAGGGAAGAGGGAGGAGGGGGGTAGAGGGGGGGTAGGGGGGAACAAAGCCGTCACTCAGCCGGAAAAGCCGACACTGTGACCTGGTTTGTTCGTTATTTTGTTATCATTTCGTCCTTTCGTTTCTCTTCACCTTTTTTTTTACGTCTCCTTGATATATTTTCTCTTCGTTCCCGTTTTCCTTTCTTTCTTTCTTCTCCTGTGTCTTCTATCTTTTCCTGCCTTCTCTTTTTTATTTATTTATTTTTCTCCTCTTTTATTCTTTCTTTCTTCTTCTATATCTTTTCTTCTCTAGTTCTTTTATTTTTTCTTACTAGTTCCTTATTCTGTTTTTTCTCTCTTTGTTATTGTTGTTGTTACATATATATATATATATATATATATATATATATATATATATATATATATATATATATATATATATATATGGATATATATATATATATATATATATATATATATATATATATATATATATATATATATATATATATATATATATATGTGTATATATGTATATATATATATATATATATATACATATATATATATATATATATATATATATATATATATATATATATATATATATATATATATATATATATGTATATATATATATATATATATATATATATATATAAATGCCTACAAGCATTACAGGGAAGCCAATGATAATAGATATACACATACACACATACACGCTCACAATATATCTATGCATGCTTATGCGCAATATCTGAAAAATATAGTATACGTAATTAGTGATCGTAATATCTGTCAGTGTGGTTTAGAGGTTGTAGCAATAGCAATAATGGTGATAATAGAGCATGATAGAAGAC
>NC_091557.1:12722231-12727231 GCF_042767895.1 Penaeus vannamei | reverse complement strand
CTCTCTCTCTCTCTCTCTCTCTCTCTCTCTCTCTCTCTCTCTCTCTCTCTCCACTCTCTCTCACTTTCTTTTCCTTCTTTTTCTTGTCCCTTCTCCTTCTCCTCCCTCCCTTCTCTCTCTCACTTTGTCTCTGTCTCTCTCTCTCTCTTCTTCTTCTTCTTCTCTCTCTCTCTCTCACACACACACACACACACACACACACACACACACACACACACACACACACACACACACACACACACACAAACACACACACACACATACATACACTTTCTCTTTCCTTTTTCTTCTTTTTCTTGTCCCTTCTCCCTCCCTCTCTCTCTCTCACTCACTCACTCACTCACTCACTCACTCACTCACTCACTCACTCACTCACTCACTCACTCACTCACTCACTCACTCTCTCTCTCTCTCAATATCTTTGTCTCTCAATATCTTTGTCTCTCAATCCCTTTGTCTCCTTTCATTCCTTTCATCTCCCATGTTCCATTTACGTAAACAAGATTCTTTACACAAACGACTTAGTCCTACAGTGACCCCCCCCCCAATCTCAGCCCCCTTACCCCCCCTCCTTCCCAATGACACAGACACCAACACAGACAAAGACTTTTCATATGCTCCGTGTGTGCTCCTGTAGCTATGCCCGCCTGACATTCTCGGAAGGTAGCCGTTGTGGTCTTAAAACTCCTTCCGTGGTGTGAGGTCACCGGCAACGTTCTGGCTCATGACAATCTGATCAGTGCCAGCATGGATAGGCAAATAGCAATAAATGCCATCCTAAATATGTTGGCATAGAGGTATTATCTGAGTAGAGCTCAGAGCAGCTATACTTACTAGCCTTGATAACAACCAAACAAGCCACTCAGCCAACTACAAGCTAACAAGCCAACGGACCACAAGGAGTCCTTAGAAACTGCCTATAGCCAACATGAATTGCCAAACCACCAATTAGGGTCAATGTGGCACGAATAAAAATCAGAGACAAAAACCCTACTCCCTCATGCAGACGAGCTAAATTATGGCAATGTTTTGGTCATGCAAAAGTGACGGTCCATAAAGTAGACGACACCAAAAATGCCTTTTATGCAATTGCTAACGATGAGACAATCGAAAAGCTGATGCCCTCGGGCTGCAAAGTAATTTTTCAGATTTATAGAAAAAGATATTTTCATAAATCTAATCCCATGCTAGAGATGCTACAAATACGATCATATAATATAAGACCTATAGAGCCTGCTTAGAATGCGCTGCAAAGGATCACACCTACAAAAATTGCAATGATAACGCCAAGAAATGCCTGAATTGCAACGGTGATCAACGCACACTAGCCGCCAAATGCTCAACCAGGAAGAACATAATAAAAGAAAGGACAAAACAAGACAAACCGTGGCAAATACATGCCACCCCGGCGCCCACAATTTCCATACCCAGACATTATGAAAATAATGCGAACCAATACTCCGGCATCTATCATTGCCGACTTAGATGCCAGACACCGAACGCTCAGTCAGAACGACAACAACCTCATGGGAGACGAATTAATCAATTTAATGCACCAAAACATGATCACCCACATTGGCCCGGACTTCGATACCTTCGTCAGCACAAGAGGCAAAGGTCGTCCAGACATTATTCTTGGGAATAAAGACATCCACATGAACCATGCTATCCAAAAAGGACCACTAACCACGTCAGACCACCTGTCCATAGTCTTCACCTTATCAACATCACCCATCATGATCCCGCAAAAAGAAATGTTCATCCTAAAAAAGGCAGACTGGGAACTTTTCAAATAAGTAGATGATCATATGACCACAGAACACGCTGAGAATACAGTGATAAACAAAGATTATATCAACACGGAAACCGGCGCATGGTACACTACCGTCGAGAGAGCAATGGGTAAAGCCATACCCAAGAAAGGGTTTGCTAGTTTACCTCACCCATTAACCAGTAATCGCCTGAAATTGCTAGAGTGGAGATGTAAAAATATCTTAAACGCCGTCGAACATCTTGGTTAGACACCAGCATCACGCAACCAATGCAGGGAAATACAGGAGGATCTGAAAGAAGAAAGTAAAGCCCTATACACAAATCACTGGAACAACCTAATAAAAACAACAGAGCTTGAGTACAACAACCCTAAAAAGGTCTGGGGGGAAATAAGACGGTTAATTGGAAGCAAACATAATCAAAGCTCCATACATACTAAATGAAAGAAATGAGAAAGAGTGACAGTAAACAGAAAGAAGCAGTTTTCAGAAACTTCTGGAAGAACATCTTTTACATCATTCCGGAAGATGACAGAACTTTTGACCTGCAACACGAAGCCCAGGTAAAAGCCTATCCATTTGTAAAGATGCAAAGATTGACCCTCTACAGAGAATCAATTCTAAACAGATTGCAAGAGGACAGCCCTCTAACCAGACCAACATCAAAAGAAGAAATAAAAACAATCATAATTAAATTTAAAGACAAAGCACCTGGCAAAAGCGGAATAAGAAAGACCATTATGCAACAACTACCGGAAGCGACAATAGAGAAACTAAAGAAACTTCAACTGGTCCCTTTCGATGGGGTATTTCCCCGACAAATTTAAAAACGCGGGAATGATTCTCAAACCCAAAGAAAGAGAGAACCCAAGAAAACCCGAGAATTACCGACCAATCTCCTTATTACAAATCCCGGGGAAAATATTCGAAAAGATTATCAACAATCGCATTACGAGATACATGGAAAGACACAATCTTCTCAATGCTAACCAAGATGGTTTCAGGAAAGGGAGAGGCACACAACAAGCAATTGCTGCCATATACGAAACCATCGCTATTTCTCAGAGAAATCGACAGCAGTGCAACATTATTTGCAGAGACGTTGCCAAAGTTTTTGATAAAATGTGGAAACCAGAGAATTGTAATATAAAATACTACAAATCAGTGTGCCAGATATCATTGAAAAGATCCTCTGCAACTTCGTGGAGGAAAGAACAGCATCAATGCGACTCGATACAGATGCAGGACCAAGATTCCCACTACTGAGCGGGGTGCCACAAGGGTCAACATTAGGCCCTTCTCTTTACATACTCTACACGGCAGACTTTGAAAGACCTAACAACAGCTGCGTAGACGTAAGCTTTGCCGACGACATAGCTCAGATCATGCTATACCCGTTAAAGTCAAAGAAATGCTAACTGCAGTTTCCGTTAACGAAATCAAAAGGATAAATGACTTCGAAAAAAGATGGAAGATAAAAACAAACAAGAACAAATTCCAACTTTTATCCGTATCAGCCACAAAACCAAGGGAAGTAATTGTTGACCAAGAGACAATTCCCTTCTGCAACAAAGTAATGATACTGGGCACAGAATTCGGCACCCGCGGGGTGTCAACTCACATGAGAAGGAGACTGGCAATGGCAAAGAAGCAATTCACAAAACTAAAACGCTTTAAAGAAGTGAATACGAAAACGCAAATACAATTCTACAAAACCCTGATAAGACCAATCATAGCGTACCCAGCCATCCCTCTCTGCATATCCTCCAAAACAAACACCAAGAAGATGCAACAATTCCAGAACCGAGTACTCAGGACAGCAACAAACAGAAACGAAGAAGACACCAGAGTTACGATATCAGAGCTGCACGACAAATACAGACTCGAGCCAACAAACTCAAGACTATACACACTCAAAAAAAGTCTTAGACAAAATGGCCATCACAAACGAAGAACTGGCCAGAACTCCCGAGGAACAGCACACAGAGAACCCTCACGGAAGAGACCACAGCTGGGGGAGGAGAGTCGCTCCGTACTTGGAGAACGGACCGTCCGTCCGCCAGACCCTGATTATGCAGCAGTGCTGTAAATAGACACAGAGCACTGCCTTGCTTTAACATTAACAACAATGTATAAAGATTATACATACTGTTTATAGTAATCTTTAGATTTGTATTAATTACTTTTGTTGCGATAATAAAACCAGTCAGAAAGCAGCAAGTGGGTTTGCCCCACTTTTCAGTTTCTCGCTGATTCATTTTCAGGACTTGATCTTCACACGATCTAGCTAGATCACCTTCTGGGACCTCCATCCTTACTTATCCGGCTGCAAACACACACAAACAAACAAAGCCAGATTATGGACCCCCCCCCCCCAACACGCGATGTTAACTCCCCCATCTCCCCCTCCCCCCTCCACACCCTCTCTTAACTCCCCTCTCCCCCTCCCCCCACCAACACCCGCTGTTAACTCCCCCTCCCCCCCACCCTCCCTCCCTCCCCCCAACCACCGCGTCATGAAACCGTGCATGCCCCTATAGTGCCTACCTAGGATCAGCGAGGTCATCAGCCGCATGACAATAGCTTTGCTGGCATGACTGACAACCGCTCTTTGGGAGTTAGTGTAAACCGCATGGTGATCTGGGCAAGGTGTTTACCCCCATTGTTCGGATGGGGGGGGGAAGGGGGGGAGGAGGAGGAAGGAGGGAAGAGGGAGGTAGGGAGGAGGGGGAGGGGAAGAGGCAAGGAGGAGAGGAGGGAGTGAAGAGGGAGGAAGGGAGGAGGAGGGGGGTGGGGTGGGAGGAGGTGGGGTGGGAGGTGGGAGGTTGAGGTGGGGTGGGAGGGAGGGGAGGAGGGAGGGGATGTGTAGGGAGAAAAGGAAAGAGGAGAGGGAGGAGAAAGGAGAAGGAGGAGAGAGAGGGAGGAGGTGGGAAAGAGGGATAGAAGGAAAGAGAAGTTGGGAGAGGAGGGAAAGATGGGAGCAGGAAGATGGAGGGGGAAGAAGTAGGAAGGAGGGAAGGCGAGGAGGAGGTGGAGAGGGGGGAACTTGGGAGGGGAGGAATAGGAGGGAGGAGGGAGGCAGGGGAGAGGGAGGAGGCAAGAGACAACGTTGGAGGAGGGAGAGTGAGAGAAGGAGGGAAGGAGGACAGAAGGCTAGGAGGAGGGAGGAAAGGGGAGAAGGGAAGAAGAGAAGGGAGGGAGGAGGGAGGAGGTGGAAGGCAAGAAAGA
>NC_091557.1:12714731-12717231 GCF_042767895.1 Penaeus vannamei | reverse complement strand
ATAGCAAAAGAAAAAGAAAAAATAAGGGACGAGATATAACGTATCCTAAAAACCGCCATTCCCAAGAGGTTCTGTTGGATAAACGCCCTACCGAACCAGGAACGCCTACCTTTTCAGACTTTCTTTCTCTCTCTTTCTCTTTCTCTCTCCCTCTCTTTGATTATTCGATCGTGGCATTCTTTTCCTTCTCCTTCCTCTCCGTCCTCATTTGTTATCGAGTCTATTATTGTTATCTGGTTTGTATTATTGATGAGCTAAGGAAATGGCGAGCAAACATGGCGCGCGGGGAAAAAGCGCGGGAACGTGCACCGGCCGCGGTAAACAATGAGAGATTCCCTTTTTTCTCTTTCTCTCTCTCTCTCTTTCGCTCCTTTGTTGGCTTTATATCACAGGAACTGGGCATTGTTCTATCTCTTTTTTTTTTCCTTTTTTGTTTTGTTCTTTTTCTCTCTCTCTCTACGCCCCTGTCCCTCACCCCTCCGTCTACTCTCTTTCTCTAGTATTTTTCTCTCTCTTTTTTTTTCCTTTTCCTTTTCTTGTTTTCAGTCTTAATTTCTGTCTTTGGCTTTTTTTTATCTCTCGCTTCACTTTTATTTTTTGTGTCTATGTTAATTGTTTGTTTTTTTCTTTCGTTCTCTCTCTCTCTCTCTCTCTCTCTCTCTCTCTCTCTCTCTCTCTCTCTCTGTCTCTCTCTCTCTCTCTCTCTCTCTCTCTCACACACACACACACACACACACACACTCACACACACTTAAGAGAGAGAAAGAGAGAGAGAGAGACAGACAGACAGACAGAATGTGAGAGAGACAGACAGACTGACAGACAGACAGAGCGTGGAAGAGAGAGAGAGACAGACAGACAGACAGAATGTGAGAGAGACAGACAGACTGACAGACAGACAGAGCGTGGAAGAGAGAGAGAGACAGACAGACAGACAGAATGTGAGAGAGACAGACAGACTGGCAGACAGACAGAGCGTGGAAGAGAGAGAGAGACAGACAGACAGAAATAAAGACAAACAGACAGAGAGACAGATAAAAGAGAACCGCCCTACCCCTCAAAAAAAATAATTATAATAATAATATGCAAAAGAGAAGGAAAAACGAGGAAAAGATCGAAAAAAAATAGAAAAAAGAGGGAGAAGAAAAGAGAAAAGAGAGAAAATACGCAAAAGAGAAGGAAAAAACAGGAAAATATCGAGAAAAATAGAAAAAAAGAGAGAAATAAAGAAAAAAAAGAGAC
Organism: Penaeus vannamei; assembly: GCF_042767895.1. NCBI lineage: Eukaryota > Metazoa > Arthropoda > Malacostraca > Decapoda > Penaeidae > Penaeus > Penaeus vannamei. Next base: position 12,715,989 of record NC_091557.1, on the reverse strand, counting down.
AGAAAAAAACATAAAAATGAGACAGAAAAATATATAAAAAAAAAGAGAGAAAAGAGAGAGAGAGAGAGAACCGAGGAACCGAGAACCACACCAGACACGATTCCCCGGCACAATAGCCTCTTCTCCGTCTCCAGCTGTGTAAACACGGCCGGACCCGCTCGCATCCGCCATCTTTGCTCCCGCCGCCGATAACCCCTCGAGAGCCTGCGCGGGACGGAATCAGAAACCGCGCTCGGAGTCCGGAACAGCGTAGCAATAAGGGTTACATTATTTGCTTAATGCTAAGGGATGGAGGGCTTTACGGACACCCACAGGAAAACGCGGGATTGGGGGATGGGTACGGGGGAGGGGGGAGGGGGGTGAGAAGGGGAGGGGGTGTAGGTTGGAGGAGGAGGGAAGGGGGTGGGAGGGAGGGAGAACTGTGGTTGGGGGAGGGAGGGGAGGGGAGGGGAGGGAGGAAGAGGAGAGAGAGGGTGGGGAGGAGGGAGGAAGAAGAGGAGGGGGAGGGAAGGGAGGAAGGGGAAGGGAGGGAGAACAGATGGTTGGGGGAGGGGAGAGGAAAAGGAGAGAGAGGCAGTGGGGAGAAGGAGGAAGAGGAGGGGAGGGGTGGAAGAAGACAGCGGGAAAGGAGGAAAAGAGGGTGGGAGGAGGAGGAAGAGGAGAGAGAGTGGGGAAGGGAGGGAAGGAGATAGGGGAGAAGGAAGAAGGGAAGAAGAAAGGAGACAAAGAGGAAGGAGAGGAGGGAGGAAGGAAAAGAAGAAACAGAGGAAAAGGGGGAGGAGAAAGAGTGGGACTAGGATAGAAAGAAAGAGAGGGAGCAGGAGGAGGAAATAGAAGAAGGTAGAAAAACAGAGGTGTAGGGGAGGGAGGGAGGCTGCAAGAAAGGCAGAGGAGGAGAAAGACAAAGAATATGGATGAAAGAAAGAGGACAAGAGAGGGGGAGGGAGTGAAAAGAGAGGGGGAAGGTGAATCATCATACATACATACATACATATCTAGACAGATAGATTGATAAATAGACAAACAGGCAGGCAGATAGACAGATAGATCGATAGTTCGATAGATAGATAGATAGATAGATAAAGAGATAGGCAGAAAGCGAGAGAGAGAGGGGGAGAGGAGAGAGAGAGAGAGAGTGAGAGTGTGTGTGTGTGTGAGAGAGAGAGAGAGAGAGAGAGAGAGAGAGAGAGAGAGAGAGAGAGAGAGAGAGTGAGAGAAGAGAGAAGAGAGAGAAGAGAGATGAGAGACAGAAACAGAG
>NC_091557.1:12687231-12699731 GCF_042767895.1 Penaeus vannamei | reverse complement strand
GAGGGGAAGGAGGGGGAGATGGGGAAGCGAAGATGAGGTGAAGGAGGAGGAGATGGGGTCTCCTTTGTAAGGTGGAGGAAAAGGGTAGGGTTGGGGATGAAGGGGGAAGGGGTATGCCTTGAGGGAGGGGATTCCTTTGGGGAAGGAAGAAGGAAAACGGGGTATCCTTTGGGCAACAGAAGGGTAAGAGATGTCATTCTTTAAGGGGAGAGAGAGAGGGATGGGGTACGGGGGGGGGGGGGTATCCCAGGGCAACAGGAGGAAGGACTGGGTATCTTCTGGGGGGAGATAAAGGCAGGGGGAAGTTATTCTTTAAAAAGGAAAAGACGTGATATTTCCTCTGTACGCATTCGTATTCCTCTACATCCACTCACTTCGCACGCACACATTACTCCCGGTGCACATCCTGAGCTAAACACACATACCTATATTTACACGTGTACATTCACCTAACTCTCAAATCCCTTTGTGTACACGCAGTTTATGCCTGTTTCGTTTTTTGTGCGTTGTGAAGGCGTAAGTTAGAGAGACAGACAGACAGAGAGAGAGAGAGAGAGAGGCAGAGACATTGAGAAGAATGTGTGTGTGTGTGTGTGTGTGTGTGTGAGAGAGAGAGAGAGAGAGAGAGAGAGAGAGAGAGAGAGAGAGAGAGAGAGAGAGAGAGAGAGAGAGAGAGAGAGAGAGAGAGAGAGAGAGAGAGAGAGAAAGAGAGAGAGAGAGGGGGGGGGAAAGAGAGAGAGAGACAGAGACAGACAGACAGACAGACAGAGACAGAACCAAAGAAATGTGAGAGAGAGAGAGAGAGGCAGAGATATTGAGAAGAGAGAGTGTATGTGTGTGTGTGAGAGAGAGAGAGAGAGGCAGAGACAGAGAGAAAAGTGTGTGTGTGAGAGAGAGAGAGACAGAGACAGAAGTGTGTGTGTGTGAGAGAGAATGAGAGAGAGAGACAGAGACAGAGAAATGTGTGTGAGAGAGAAAGAGAGAGAGAGAGGCAGAGACATTGAGAAGTGTGTGTGTGAGAGAGAGAGAAAGAGAGAGAGAGGCAGAGACAGAGAGAAAAGTGTGTGTGTGTGTGAGAGAGAGAGCAAAGACAGAAAAGTGTGTGTGAGAGAGAGAGAGAGAGAGAGAGACAGACAGACAGACAGACAAGACAGACATAGACAGAGAGAAATGTGCGTGTGTTTGAGAGAGAGAGGGGGGAGGCAGAGAGATAAAGATAGAGATAGACAGACAGAGAGAAATGAGAGAGAGAAGGAGGGGGATGGAGGAATAAAGGAATAAAGGAATAAAGGGAGAGCAAAGTGAAATGTAAATTGAAGCCAAATGATTGTTAATAAATAAGATGGGGAGATAATAATCAGACACCGATTGTGCAGCTGAGTGAATGTTGGTGAGTAAATGAATGGCCGAATGCATAAGCATACTTCACACACCAGTTGCTTGTATATTCCATAGATAACAGAAGTCTATGTCGCTCTATTGAAACTTAATGAGCGCGTGTATGTACCTCTTTTTCCTTTATTTATTTATTTATTTATTTATTTACACATCGCATCCTGGAGTGTCTAAAGATTCGTCCGTCTTCTTGTGTGAATTCTGTTATTATGCTTTCATTGTGCTGTTAAGGTCATTCTCGCCCGTATCACTGAGCGTAGAACACCCTTAAGGAAATGGAGAGACCATTGCCAAAGCACTCACGCCCACGCCCACAGCCCTGCGCCGTCTTTCACGATGGAGAGAGGGAAAAAAAGAATCACGAGGGAGAGAGAGAAAAGAAGAAAACAAGAAAACAAGAATAATCACGAGGGATAGAGAGAGAGAAAAGAAGAAAACAAGAAAACAAGAATAATCACGAGGGACAGAGAGAGAGAAAAGAAATAAACAAGAAAACAAGAATAATCACGAGGGACAGAGAGAGAGAAAAGAAGAAAAGAAGAAAACAAGAAGAATCACGAGGGAAAGAGAGAGAAAAGAAGAAGAAAAAAAAGAATCACGAGGGAGAGAGAGAAAAAAGGAGAAAAAGAAGAAGAATCACGAGGGAGAGAGAGAGAAAAGAAGCAAAAAAAATCACAAGGAGAGAGAGAGGAAGGAAGAAAAAAGAAGAATCACAAGGGATAGAGAGAGAGAGAAAAGAAGAAAATCAGAATTGTTATCTCCCTCGTGTCCCAGCTCCTCCCGGTCTCTCCTGCTCCTGCTCCGCCGTCGCCTCCTCCGTCGCCTCGGCATAGGGACCTTGATCACCTTTGAGCAGGTCTCCGCCTCGGAGGCCACTTGTCACCGCGAGCCATAACTACGCCCCCTCATCGGGCCACAAAGCCTTCGAAATTTTTACACTGGCAGGAAAAATGTCCATAAAAATCGTTAAAGCCCCAAATCGTCTCGGATTAATCCATCAGGATTTACATTCGATAAGCAAATCCAGCGAGAGCGAGGAAGGGGCAGCCTGGGAACCTGTTTGAGTTGCCTTGTTTGTACAAAGGATTATTGTGGCGGTGGGAGCGACAAGAAAACGTCTCTGGCAACCTTTGTCCGGCTGAATTCTTTATGCCTGGCATGCAACAAGTCCCCGTGAAGAATCTGCCTCACAGGCCGACACTAGCGCCACTGTCCCTCTGGTGGCGGGATGCTCAACTACTTAGCATCACAAGGGGCGACACCTGCGGGACTGGCCATTCCGGCGACCCAGTTGTGAATTATTAGCGGGATCACAACGCACCGATGCGAGCGCCGCTGTCCGCCTGGTGGCTAGATGGTGAAATATCAACAATACAAAGGACGACAGGAACACCACTGTCCTCTGGATGCGGGAAGGTGAACTATTAACATAACAACGGAGCCACTGTCCTTCTGGCGGCCGCAGGTTAAACCAGTGGCCTTATATTGTTACATTAAATTATGATGATCAGACCCTCAGAGAGCTCAATATTTTTATGCGGAACAGATAAAAAGGCTGATTGTTCGCTACACCGGACTGAAGCTTCTTCGGCGAGGGACTGCAGGTACAAAGCCGAGCAAGAGAAGGTTTATCTATTGTTAAAGTTATTGTTGTTGTTATTGTTGCGAGTTTTTGTTATTCCTCTTGTTGCTGTTCACATTCTTGTTCTTTCGGTTTGGTGCTTTTTATTGGTATTATCATTATTGTTATTTGTAGTATTCCCGTCATCGTTGATCTCATTTGATTTAGAAATTATTGATGAAAGATTTTAGATTATATTACGCTATCCAAAATCATAATAAAATACATTATGTTAAAGAAACAGATGATGACCATACATGCATTTGTGCGATTCTTAACACAGAGCCTTAAGAATTATTATTAAAAAAATGAAAACCCCAATAAGCTATTAGGAAATCCGATTAAATTGCTTCCTGTGACGAGATATGAGACGATTATATCAAAACCTTCGTCAAAATTGGTTGCATTTTTTTCCTTTTTATCATAGTGTCCTAAAATAGATTCTAAAATGTGTTACGCTAAGATAAAATACAACGAACGAGTATAAAATGGTAAAACTTTTTTTCAAATAAAAAGTTATGGGGGAAAAGGGTAAGAAAAAACGGAAAAAAGTGATTTATCTTGATGTAGTGATCGTAGAAATGAATAAACTGATTATATTAAAGCGTCGGTTTCACAGCGAAGCCAACAGCCAGCAGGATAACACGCATCCGAATCCTTGCAAACAACTTCAGATTCCCAAGCGAGATTGCTATCCAAATGGCGCCTAATTCAGAATCGGTGAGATTGTTCAGCCTCTCTTTGAGATACCTCTTAACAATAGCTTAATGGACAGGGGCGCCTATCGTAGATCTTGATGAACAACCAAGAACAGCTCTACAGGTTGATGAACGAAGTCGTTTGGGCGGGAATTCATCCGCGTTTCGATACGTGGGAAACGACTTGGACGGCAGAGAAAACGTTCGTAAGGGCGGTGCTGTAATCAAACTTATTACAGTCGTCGTGGTTCAAACAAACACACAAACACAGAAACACACACGCAAATCACATAAACACACAAACACACACGCAAATCACACACACGCACACAAACAAATACAAACAAGCACGCACACACAAACGTACACAAACACGCACACACGACACACAACAACAACACGTAAGCACACAGGGGGCTTTGCATCTTACGTGAACAAAGACGAGAAACTGTTCTCTCACACACGTGTTACTCCTACTAATCCGTTCTCTGTAAAGGATTGTTATGCAAATCCCTGGGGCTGAATATGTACACAAAGGTTGTCCGAGGTCATTTATGAACAAAATCCTCGCATTCCTTCTAAAGAACATAAAGTTTATCCCAAAGTTTATCACACGGCGGCTGACGAGTGACCCAGAGGGGGGGGGGGAAGGCGATGTAAACATTGTCTTCGGGGAATGGAATAGAAATGGGAGGGAGGGAAGGAGAGAAAGACAGATGGAATTGGGAGAAAGAGAAAGGTAAAAGAGAGAGAGAGAGAGATGACAGAGATAGAGATAAAAATAAATAAAAAGAGAGAGGGGGAAGAAAAAGAGGGAGAGGTGGGGGGGGCGAGAAAGAGAGAGAGAGAGAGAGAGAAATAGAAAGAGAGAAAAAAAAATAGAAAGAGAGAGATGAAATAGAGGAACAGAGACCAGAGAGAACAGAGAGAAAAGAGAGGAAAAAATGGGAAAAAATAGAAAGTGAGGGAGAGAGAGACGACAGAAATAGATACAAAGATCAGCGAATGAAAAAGAATACAGAAACAAAACATCAAAAAAGAAAAGAAAAGAAAACTCAAATATTGTGTAGATCCGGGATTCATACCAAAGAAAAGCACTAACCACCGCCGTACTTCTTAGCGCAGGTCTAAGGAGTCGACCTCAACGGCGCCTCGCTCTCGACAATTGATCATTTGAACTCCAGGTGAACTCTCCTCCGCCCCCCTCTCCCCCACCTCAACCCCCCATCACCCCACTCCCACACCCACCCCCACACACAAACAGGGGACTCGGAGTATTAGTCCTATTTTTTTGTTCTTTTCTTTTCTTATTTGTTATTTCATGTTTATTGCATATCTGTATTTAACTACATTTTGCAGTGTATATTTTTTTAATAAAAAAATATGGACTCAGGATTCAGGATTTCCTTTCTTCTTCTTCTTCTTCTTCTTTTGAAAATTGCGAATATAAATCCCGTTGGTCGAGACAGCTTCGAAGCGCTTCATGTTTACTGTCGGCGTGATCAATATAACTCCGTGTCAAGAATATTAATAAATGATACTCTAAGCTTATTTTGACTATGATATCATACGCAAGAACGAAACACAGAAATCCCGAGTGGAGACAAATATTATTATTCGCTTTTTCATTCGCAAATATCGGTAACCGACGCGGAAGGTCACCAGGTTCGATTTCAAAAATAAAGCGCGCCAATCAGGACACCCCCCCTCACCACCCCCACCCACCCTCCGAGACCCGGATACCCCTTCCTGTCTTCTCCTCGGCCTATGTGATAAACTTAGAATAAAAAGCAGACAAAATGGAAACAGGAAGAGATAGGTAGAGAGAAGAACGATAAGTAAGAAATGATATGACGAGAAATAAACATATATATATGGAACTTCCCTTTTTAACCTACGCTCTCTTCACCCCCACCCCCACCCCTTCGACCACCCCCCAAACCTTCCCCACCCCCGCCTCTGTCCCTCCCCTACCTCCACCCCTTCCCCTCCCACGCCCCAGGGCAGGAGAGGCCGCCGTCAGGCCAGGCACCGTAACAATGGCCACCGACTCACAGACATGGCCACCCAATACCTCGGCCAGATTAACATAAATCACATTCTTGAAGTTGGTGGTGAAAGAGGGAGGGAGGGGGGAGGGGGAGGGGGTGCGAAGGCAGGGTGGAGGGCGTCTGAGGGAGGAGCTGAGGGCGAGGGAGGAGGAGGGCGTGGAAACCGGAATCAGGGTGGAAGTGCTGGCCGGGGGGGGGGGGGGTGAAGATTTCGTTGGATAATTAAGAAAAAGATGTTACGACGGTTGTCTTTTGTTGTTGTATTCAGTATATGCTCTACATAGTATTGGCCACATACAGACACACACATCGTATATATCAACACACACACACACACACACACACACACACACACACACACACACACACACACACACACACACACACACACACACACACACACACATATATATATATATATATATATATATATATATATATATATATATATATATATATATATATATATATATATATATATATATGTATGTATGTATGTATGTATGTATACATGTATACATATACATAAATATATATAGACCCTTACTGTGATTTATTGCTTATTATTTTTTCTTATATTAATAGTGTCTTCTCGGTCTCTGTGTAAAGATGTGTGTGTGTGTTCTGGTCTGCAGATACAGACATACACCAACGCATTCTCCTCTACACACACACACACACACACAAACCCTCGCCTGCCCCCCTACCCTTTCTCCAACACACGCACCTCTTCCCCCCTCTTCATCCCTACCTCATACACACCTCGTACCCTCCCCCCCCCCTGCCCCCCCTCCCCGAAACACACACTTCTTTCACCCTCCCCCCCCCCCCACCACCACCTACACCCCTCCTGCGCCCCACTACACACACTGCTAACACCTACACATACTAGAACACACAAGAACAAAGAGAAAACACTAGAACACACAAGAACACACTGGATAACTCTAGAAGACCAGAACAAATAGAACCCACTAGAACACACAAGAACACACGAGAACCAATAACACACTAGAACAAAGAGAACACACTATTACACATTAGAAAACACTTGATACACACAAGAACAAAGAGAACACACTGGAAAACACTAGAAGACACAAGAACAAAGAGAACACACTAGAACACACCATAGCACACTAGAACACACAGGAACACACAAGAACACAAAGAAACACAGGAACACACAAGAACGCCCAAGAACACACAGGAACACACAAGAACGCACAAGAACACACAAGAACACACAAGAACGCACAAGAACACACAGGAACACACAAGAACACACAAGAACAAAGAGAACACACGAGAACACGCACCAACACGCGTATGCACATAATCCCCCCATTCTTTGGCGGGTTTGCTATTGTTTTGTAAACGTGACGACCTGCGTTTTCACTTTCTCGAAAAAGAAAAAAAGAAAAAGAAAAAAGAACGCTTTCTTCGTTGTGGTTGGGGGGGTGGGGGTGAGGGGGGGAGAGGGGGTAGGGTTGGTGGGGAGGGGAAGAGGGGGTAGGGTTGAGGGGAGGGGGTTTAGGTTTAGGGTGAGGGAGGCAGAAGGAGGGAGGCAGAAGGAATGGTAAAGAGAGTAGAAGGAAGGAAGAAAGTTCAGGGAGGGGAGGGAGAAAGATGAAGAGAAGGGAGAAATAGGGAGAGAGAGACGAAAAAAAGAGATGGAGCAAGATAGGCGGAAGAAAAAGAAGGAAGAGAAAGAAGAAAGTCAGGAAGAGAGAATGAGAATTCAAGAAAAAAATAGGAGACAAAAGACAAAAAATAAAAAACGATAACCGAATAAACACAGGATGAATATGATGATGAATGAGAAAAAAATATATTAGAAAATAAAGGGGAAAGGAAGAAGAAAGAGTGAGAATAGACAGGAAGATAATACTGAGGGGAGAGAACAGAGGAAAGAGGCAGAAGGGGAGAGAAGAGAGAAAAAGAAGAGGAGAGAACAGAGGCGGAAGAGGGGAGAATAGAGGAAAGAGAGAGAGGGAGAAGGGAAGAGAGAGGCAGAAGAGGGAAAAATAGAGGAGAGAGAAGGAAAAGAGAGGAGAGAGAGAGAAAAGGGGAGAAAAGAGGAGAGAGGCAGAAGAAGAGAGAGAGAGAAGAGGGGAGAAGAGAACCGAGGAGAGAAAGAAAGAAGAAGGGAGAACAGAGGAAAGAGGCAGAAGGGGAGAGAGGAGAGAGAGAACAGAGGAAAGAGGCAGAAGGGGAGAGAGGAGAGAGAGAACAGAGGAAAGAGGCAGAAGGGGAGAGAGGAGAGAGAGAACAGAGGAAAGAGGCAGAAGGGGAGAGAGGAGAGAGAGAACAGAGGAAAGAGGCAGAAGGGGAGAGAGGAGAGAGAGAACAGAGGAAAGAGGCAGAAGGGGAGAGAGGAGAGAGAGAACAGAGGAAAGAGGCAGAAGGGGAGAGAGGAGAGAGAGAACAGAGGAAAGAGGCAGAAGGGGAGAGAGGAGAGAGAGAAAGAGGAGAGAGAGAACAGAGGAAAGAGGCAGAAGGGGAGAGAGGAGAGAGAGAAGAGAGGAAAGAGGCAGAAGGGGAGAGAAGAGAGGAGACAGAGAGAGAGAGAAGAGAGGAGACGTGAACCGAGGAGAGAAAGAAAGAAGAGCGGAGAACAGAGGAAAGAGGCAGAAGGGGAGAGAAGAGACGAGAGAGAGAGAAGAGAGGAGAGAGGCAGAAGGGGAGAGAAGAGAGGAGAGAGAGAGAGAGAGAGAAGAGAGGAGAGGAGAGGCCTTGTGCGAGTCGTCACGCCCTGAACGCAGGCATCGTTTGCTACCCTTTGTAAGCCGTCTTATTTTTTTTTCCATGTTTCCCTTTTCTGTTCTTCTTCTTCTTCTCCTCCTTCTCATCTTTCTTCTTTTCCTTCGTCGTCATCGATGCCATCTTCTTTTTCTCTTTCATCCTTTCTTCTTCTTTTCTGTCCTCTTCTTCTTTTCTATCCTTTTTTCTCTTCTTCTCTATTCTCTCCTATTTCTTTTCTATCCTTTTTTCTTCTTCTTCTCTATCCTTTCCTTCTTTTTCTATTTCCTTTTCATCTTCTTTTTTCTTCTTCTTCTTCTTGAGTTTTTTTGTTTTTTTTATTCTTCTTCTTTCATATTCATCTTCTTTTTAATCTACATTTTTTGTTCATCCTCTCATTCATTTCCTTTTTTCTATTTTCTCATTTTCGTCTCCTTACCTTTTTCTTCCTTATCTCCTCTTTATCATTTTTTTTCCTTTATCTCTATTTCCCCATTTTATTCCATTCTTTAGTTACCTTCTTTTCTCAACTTCGTCTCGTTCGTCTTAGTTCCTTTTTTTCATTCTTCTTCTTCTTCTGGGTTTTCTTGTGTTCTTCTTCTAAAACATGTTACCTTTCAGACTGTTTTGTGTCGTTTATTTTTTTTTCTGCTTCGTTTTCTTCTCTGATTCTTTTACTCTTTTTATTTCTTATGTTTTCCTTCTCTCTGTCCCCGTTCCTCGTTTGCAGTCTTTTTTCTGCTTTTTTTCGCTATCTCCGTTTCTCTTTTATATCGTTTATCTTTGTTTTCTTTTCTCTCTCTATTATGTTTTTTTTCCTTTCTCATTTTCTTTCATTTTTTTTCTTTTTTTCTTTCTTTTTCGCTCGTTTGCTTATTCATACGCAAGATAAAGCGTTGACACAAAGAATCGCATCAAAAGTGCCCGTGTCAACAGCATCCCAGCCATGACACGTGACACAACAACCGCAAACAAGTCATTGACGTAAAAATATCCCCAAACAACAGTTACAGCGAGAGAACAAGCTATTACGCGCTCAGGAGAATGCATCGAATAGTATAAATAATAACAATAACAATGGAGGAGAGAGAAGAGAGAGGTGAAAGAAGGGGTAACAGCAGGAAGAGGAGGGGAGGTAAAAAGAGAAAGAAGAGGAAGGGTAATGGAAAGGAGGAGGAAGAGAAGGATAGAGAGAGAGAAGAAAACGAAGATAAACGACCTAAAAGAGAAACGGAGATAGCGAACAAAGGGAAAGACTGCAAACGAGAAACAGGGACAGAAAGAAGATAAAGAAAAATAAAAGTGTAAAAGAATCAAAGAATAACAATAACATGGCAATTTCATCCTATATAATCCAGCAGGACTAGTAGCAGCAGCAGCGGGGTCTGAAGCAGCTGTCCCCTGTAATAGCAAGGTTTAAATAAGTATATAGATCTTGTGTGATAACAGTGCTAGGCCATCAGCAGAGACAGTGGCGGCGGCAGCAGGAGCGACAAAAGTCCCCCTTAATGAACGCAGCGACAGCAGTCCATGAGGCGGAAACAGCGGCCACAGCAGGAGGCCCTTGGAACGGCGGCAGCAGAAGCGGCAGCAGTCACAAAGGCAGCGGAGAAGGGTTTGTCCCCGCGGTGGGCGCGCCGAGCCACAATTAACCACGCCAGCCACAGAATGCACACTTACCCTCACTGCTTCCTAAGACGCTTTGATCTTCAGCCTCCCATACACCAGACCTTTGACGCGCGTGCAATAGAATGTCGGTCGCCCCCCTTTCCTCCCCCCCCCTACTTCACTTCTTCCTTTTCCCCTTTCCCCCTCTCCTTATCCCCATCCTCCTCCCCCTCCTTTCTCCTTCTATGTTCCTCGCCTCATCCTCCTTCTCCTACCCTCCTCACTCCAGATCTTCCCTCTCTCCCTACTGTTGCTGCTGCTCCTCCTCCTCCTCCTCCTTCTTCTCCTCCTCCTATCATCCAATCTCCAGCTCTTCCCTCTCCCCCTTACTGCTTCTCTTCCTCCTCCTCCTCCTCCTTCTTCCCCTTCTCCTCCTCCTCCTTTTTCTCCTTCTCTTTCTTCTCCTTCTTCTCCCCCCCTGCCTCCTCCTCCTTCTCCCCGTCCTCCTCCTCGCCCTCTTCCTTCTTCTCCTTCTCCTCCTCCTCCTCATTCTCCTTCTTTTTCTTCTTCTCCCCCTCCTCCTTCTTCTCCTTCTCCTCCTCCTCCTCCTTCTCCTCCTCCTCCTCCTTCTCCTCCGTCTCGCTATCCCACCCCTTTCTTCTCCCTCTCTCGGCTCCTTCCCCCCCCCCCCACTTTACTCCTTACTCCACCTCCTTTCTCTTGCCCTTCCCTATCCTATCTTTTCCTTTAGCCCCTTGGCACCCTTTATTCTTCTTCTCCCCCATCCCTACTCCTCTTCCTCCTTCTTTCCATTACCCTTCCTCTTCCTCTCCTTTCCCTTCCTCCTCTTCCTCCTGCTGCCCCCCTTCTTTCACCTCCTTTCCCTCCCCCGTCCTTCCCTATCTCCACCCTCCCTCTCTTTCCCTCACTCCCTCATCTCCTCCTAACGCCCCTCCTTCCCTCCCTCATCTCCCCCACCCCCTCCCCCTCCCTTCCCTCCCCTCCCTCCCTCCCTCTCTCATCTCCCCTACCTCCTCTCCCTCCTTCCCTCCTTCCCTCCCTACCCTCCCTCCCTCTCTCATCTCCACACACACACACTTATGTTACAGAATTTTCTTTTCTCTTTTTTATCACTCATTTTTTCTCTCTTTTATCTCCAAAAAAATTATACAAACAAGGAAAACTTCTTCACTTGACACCCTTGTTCTCCTTTTGTGTGCTTTATCATTATCTTTCCTTTCCTATCGTGTTATTTCATTATTCCCCCGTCCGTATGTGTTATCTCCAGACGCAAATATGGCGATAACAGGGAGAGAGAAGGGAGAGGGAAACAGAAAGGGAGAGAGAGAAAGAAAAGGAGACTGAGAGGGGAAGGGAGAGAAAGAAAAGATAGAGAGAGGAAGACAGACAGATAGATGGATAGAGACACAGACAGATAGATAGATATATAGAGAGGAAAAAGATGAAGTACAAAAATATTAACAGTATGATGGGAAAGGGAGAAGGAAGAGGAGGAGGAAAAAAGAAAATAGAAGAAGAGGAGGAGTAGGAGGAAGAAGAGATGAAAAGGGGGGAGGGGGAGAGGGGAAAGGCCCGGAAGGCGTGACCAAGTGTTTCTCTCGCCTCGGTTCAGGGAGATGGGGAGGAGGGAGGAGGAGGAGGCGAAGAAAAGGTAATGACAATGATGAGGAAAAGGAGGAGGAGAAAGAGGGAAAACAACAAAGAACGATAGACGTATACAAAATGAATGTGTATATATAAATATATTTATACAAGCATACATATGTGTGCGTGTGTTTATGTATATACATATATATGTATATGTGTATATATATATATATATATATATATATATATATATATATATATATATATATGATATATATATATATAAATATACATATATATATATATATATATATATATACACACACACACACACACACACACACACACACACACACACACACACACACACACACACACACACACACACACACACACACACACACACACATACATTTATGTATACATTTATATATTTATACATTTATGTACAGTATGTACTTATGAATATATGTATACCTACAAGTAGCATAAATGCTAATATTCACGTATATATATATTTATACAGAACTTATCAAAGCCGCTCTTTGAAAGTATAGAAAATGAGCATTTCGCGGCAGCAAAGTTAAACGCTAACTCAAAACATCACAACTCGGTGGCATTTTACGTAATCGTGATTTTAGAAATATGAATAAATCAAGACTGATGATTTACGATGAAAAAAACGTATTTATGTCTCATTTTCTGTTGTTCAAAGACATAGTTTATCTAATTCCATAAAATTATTTATTAAGTATAGATAAACAATTAAATTCGATT
>NC_091557.1:12647231-12649731 GCF_042767895.1 Penaeus vannamei | reverse complement strand
AACAATAACAATGATGATAATAATAACAATATTAGTAATGATAATAATAAGGATAATGATAAAACAATACTAGTAATAATGACAGTAATGATAATCGCAGTAAAAATAATAATAATCTTATCAATAATGACAATAACGATAATATCAATAATGACTACAATAATAAAAATAAAAAGTAATACATAATAAAAATTGTAATGATGATAATGCTAATAATAATAGTGAGGATAATAATAGTGATAATAATAATAATAGTGATAATGATAATAACAATACCAAAAACAACAACAATAGTAACAACAACAATAACAACAACAGCAGTTATAACAATCAAGCGATCGAATACAACGTTGAACAGAAATATATATATATAACATGTATTTCTAAAGAAACCTCCCAGTCTATATCAGACGCGCGTTCAGGTTCAAAAGATGTTCAAAATAACGACATCTATAGAGAAGAGAAAAAGAAGACGAAAAAGATCCTTAGAACAAGAAATATCTATTATTTTTGCTGTTTTGTTTTCGTTTTTTTATTATTATTCTTGAAATCGTAAGAACAAGAAATCCCTTTTGTTTTGTTGTTGTTTTCGCTTTTTCCTTCTTTCTTTCTATTCTAGTAAATACGACGAGAAAAAAGAAGAATTGCAGAGACAGTAGCGCTGATAACGACATTCGAATTGCTTCTTCAACTCCGCCCCGTCCCTTCTTCCTTCATAAAAAAACACAATAAATAAATAAAAAGAAAAGGGGAAAGAAAAGAGAAAAAAGGGCCAGAACCGAGAAGGCAGAACCTCTGACAATGATATTCGGATCGCTTCTAAAAGTTATCCCCAGCGGGCCCAAACCCTCGCCCATAAATTCGGACGCGGGACAGAGGACTTTCGGGCAGTAAGGTTCAAATTACCCCAGTTCGAGAAGACAAAATCGACCTAGCGGACGGCCGAGGTGCCCTAGCCCGCGGCGCTGGGTATAAATCCCTATTTCTATCGGTCACTTCCAAGTTTATTTTAGTTGTGGCAGTTTTCTACGCATCATTTGTGAGTAAATGTCCTTCCGCCAGGCTAGTTCCACCCGTAAGATAGTGTTGGCACGAGATGGTAGAGTTGGTAGAAGCGAGGGAGCCCCGCCAGTGTTGGCAACCCAGGCTAGAGATTTGATAGTGTTGGTAGCCATGGCGGGAGATTTGGAAGTGTTGGTAGCCATGGCGGGAGATTTAGGGAGTGTTGGTACCTGTGACAAGAATATATTTATTAGAATTATGAATTGTTATAAATGAGACAGTGCCGGCAATATGAGTTAGAAATTTAATAGTGTTGGTATGGACCGTGAAGGTTTTGGGACCAGCAGTAAGAATATGTTTAATAGCATTAGAAATTGAGAAAATTGTAATATATGTTTATTTCTCTCTCTCTCTCTCTCTCTCTCTCTCTTTCTCTTTCTCTCTCTCTCTCTCTCTCTCTCTCTCTCTCTCTCTCTCTCTCTCTCTCTCTCTCTCTCTTATTTTAGCGACGGTGGTAGTTCTGACACAATATATGGATGACAGTGTCCACAGTAGGAGCAAGAATTTTTTTCGACGCTGGGAATGGAAAAAGAAAATGTTGGGATGTTGGTAGCCCTGTACCTGAAATTGACGCGGGAACATTGGTACCCTTGGTATCACTTTGGAACAGAAGTAACCACGATAAAAAAAAATCTGATATTGTTATTGCTTCAATTAAAGATAGAAACTTAAAAATTATATCATGAAGAACACAGAAGACATTTCTTGAAGGTGCCATTCCCCCCAATGTTTCCACCTAAAGAGGAAACATTCTCAGGCATCGAAAAGTAGTGAAATTTCGCTCATAATGTCCTTCGCCGTCGTCTTTTTGCAACATTTTTTTAAGTTCCATTTGCTGGTCAACTGTCACACAACATCGATGGTTTTGCAACGAGGAAGGGTGATAGAAAATTATAATAATGCAAATATTGAAAAACTAACCATTTTTTTCTTCCTTTTTTTCTCTTTCTTATGCCTTCTTTTAAGGTTTTGTTCTTAATTTAACTTTTGGTAACAGTAGTGTAATAATATTTATTTCATAAACATTTTTGCTATTTTCATCGTTTCAGGTCATGCTGAAAAGAATGAAAATGATGATATTAATGATAAACAATGATTATAATACATATGGAAATGAAAGCAGTATTCGTCATGATGATACTACTAATGGTGAGGATGATCATAACAAAATTATAATGACACTAGTAATAATAGCAATGATAATCATATCAATGATGGTATTGAATGGTGAAAAAGTATCAATATTAATGATAGGGTAAATAATGATGTTATGATAATGATAACAACAGCAACAAAAAATATAATGATAAAATAATAATAATTATAATAACAATAATACTAACGATAATAAGAGTGATAATAATGATTATAATAATAATAATAATGATAATAATAATAATAGCAATAATAACAGTGCTCGTTATACTAATGATAATAA
>NC_091557.1:12614731-12619731 GCF_042767895.1 Penaeus vannamei | reverse complement strand
CTCAAAATAGGATAAAGTTCTATGAGCTATATTCCTCTGAGTGAAATATACAATTATTTTTACTCTCACAGCCACGTTCGGCTGCGCGTCGTGGTAAGTATTGTTAATAACTGTATGAGAAAGTAATCACTCTTGTATGAACTGCCGTCAACGCAAGGAGATAAAAATGGCTAAATATTGAATAGTTTTTAAAAATATGCTCTCGTAACCTTTTAAAACAATGGGCTGAAGTGCTGAATAAAAGTGAAGGGCAACAAAATGTTGAAAATGAATGAAGATGTGTCAAGACACGATTGAAAATCCTACACGTTGGCTCTTGCAGGCGGCGGGCGTTCTTTTGTCTGCCTTCACGTGTCACAATGCGAACGCTGCCGCACGACACCTTTTTAAATACAAGGTTGCGTGCGAGAACATTCCATAGACGCCTTGACAAAACGCCCCAAAACTTGAATGGTGAGGCTAAACAATCTTCATTGCAGATTGCAGTCGAAAACTGTCGTGAACAGAAAACGGGGATTGGGGGGGAGTGAGGCAAGGGGGGGGGGGGAGGATAGAGGGGAAGCGGAGGTTAAAGTGAGGGAGGGGTGAGGGGGGGAGGGAGGTGCACAAAACCGTCAGGTGAGAAGCTTTCAACACAGACCAATACATATATGTTACACCTATATAGCGATCTCTACAATATATTACAGAATGTGAGATGAAGCCCAACGGAAGCACCGCGGAAGAGCACAGTACTTTGGGTGTAATATCTTATTCTGAATAAAAAAGAAAAAAAATATTAACAGTATTACACCGCTAACCTGGTTACAGTACAGAATGATAAAAAAAATGACGTACAGTGACCCTCCGTTATTGCGTCCACGACCTAACCTCCCGGGGTAATCAAAATACATTCTTAAATATAATTAGAAAAGAGACTAGCCTATGATAAATCCTCCGCCCCGCCCACCCCGCCGTTCCTTTAAGAGTTAAAACACCGAGCGCTTTCGCTATATATATATTACACGCTGGACGTATTAACGAAGGGTCACCCTACCACAAGAGGCCAAGAGGCCGGCCTCACAGCAGCCCAGCGAGTCGTCTTCAACTTCCGGACACTGAGAACTTTGGTTACGAGAAAACTCCGCGAGGACGAGCGAGGACGAATGCTCGTGTCGTTCCCTCAGTCACTGGTCCTTTTCGCACAGGTTTCAGAGTGGCATTGACGTGTTCGAATGTTTAGTATTGTTAGTATTTATAGTTGTTATCATTATGATAAACTGTTGCAGGAGAAAAAATATTGACTTAGAATACAGGATCTCGTCCGTCGGCTCGCCCAGCCGGCTGCCTCGCAAGGCCCACGCGTGTCCACGTCAGAATGACGTCACCGGCGGTATCATGGCATCGGCCAATCGTCAGGTCGCATTTCAATATATACAAGCGAACGCCGTGACGTCACATTACACACGTGCTTGCCAGACAGCGACACAGACGGCCAAGTAATAAGAAAGATCTTGGAATTCTAAAACTTTCACTTGAGTAACGAGCACTTGAGTGGTTGGCGTCACTCGTGTGAGCTAAAGCACAGGTCAGAGCAAGTGGCGGCAGGACAAGGCGACACTGAACTCGAACCTCATCACTCTTGCAGAATGAGTCTATTTCCTATATAAAACACAGAAAATATGACCCTTAATGCACTACGGCCACATGGGAGAGAGACACTATCGTCCGTTCTGCCATCGAACCAGAGAAAGAAAAAAAAAAGATCCAAACCGCTGCCACAGGTTTTTTTTAAAGCTCTTTCGTGGTATATTCTAAACTTATATATAATATACACCTCCTCCTTCGAGCCACATCACGATTCCGGATCTCTATAAACTGTCACCTGTCTATAGATCCACTATCAGTACAGTCACCAGTCACCAAAGAACACTTTTGTCGTACGAAACAAAATGTACTAGGAACAAACTCACCAGACTCAAGAGTTTTAAAATCGTCCGTAAAAGAAGGAAAAAAATATATCATAAAAGAAATCTATAAACAGATATCACTTCTCGAATATATATACCTGTCACAAATCCTTTCATGAAGGATACAAAAAACACAGTCGATAGATACCAACAAAAGGATATACCGACTATCCATGAATCGGTGCGCAGTAGAACATTTAAGCGTCGTTAATTCTGAATGTTCCAAAATGTTGGCTTCGTTTTTCGTCGGAGATTCGGCGCTCAAGATCAGTGTGGTGTTTTGCAAAGAAAACGGGGGGAGGTCCTCGGCGTCTCCCCCCAATAAATACACTGCAAACACAAAAAATCTCACAAAACTGTACAAGTCCCTCGTCATATGTTACATTCAAAAGAAAGGTCCATTGAGATTATATATATTCTCTCTATATATGTATATATTAACACTTCTGACTTGGAACTCCTTCGACAGAATCCGCACGACTTCACTTCCTCAAAAGACAAACGGATCGCGTTCCGGTCTGCGTAGAATCAATAACGCATCCTGGGCCGGGGTCCTCCTGGCCGGGTCCTCCTCCTCCCTGCTGACATTTGTGCTTTCGAGCGCGAGGGCCTCGTCTTTGGGCGTGTCTGAGAGGGCGCGTGGGCGTGAGGCACAACAGCCGCCCTCGCCAGGTCTCAAAGGAAGGTATTGCTGTGTGGGGCATGAGGTACGGGGAAACGGCGTTCGGAAGGGGGCTGAAGGGGGCTGAAGGGGGCCAGGGGCGAGGATCAAAGGCCCACCGCTAGGGAACTGCGCGTGGCATCGTGGGCGCGTTGGTGGGCGTGTTTAGCTGTCGCAGGCGTGAGGGCAAGAAGTCTCACGCCAACCGCTCGTCTATGGTGAGTGGCGTCTGGTTGTCGTCCCCGTCCGGGTGTCTCGCGATGTCAGTCGGCGAGGTGTAGTCCGACTCGTCCATGTGATCCTCGAGGTCGGATGTGGAGGACGCAGGGGCTCCGGGCGAGGGCGAGGCAGAGCCGTCGAGGCTGAACTCGGAAGTGGGCGTCATGACGGAGGGCAGGTCGCTGCTGGCGCGGCTGGAGGGAGGGTCGCCGTGGGAGTCAGCGCTTAAGAGGTCGGCGCTGAGCAGGTCCTTCTTCAGCATCTCGTCCTTGAAGAGGCCCGTCTTAATGTAGTCCCCCTTGAGGGGCTCGGCGCCCGGCGGCAGGAGCTTGGCGAGGTCGGTGAGCCCGTTGTCCCGGAAGTACATCGTTCTCATCTCGTCCCGCTTCTGCCGCATGAGGGCTTTGTACTCGGAGATGCGCATCTTCTTCCCGTCCACGATGCAGGTGCGCTTCGGGCGCGGCCGGTAGCGGTAGTCGGGGTGCTTCTCCATGTGCAGCTTGGAGAGGCGGGACTGCTCCTCGTAGTAAGGCTGCTTCTCCGAGTTGGACATGGCTTTCCATCTGGATCCTGCGGGAGAAAGGAACAGCGTGTGAGCAACGTCGCACCGCACGGCCGAGCGAATAGAGCAGAGTAAATAAATAATCCAGCACAAGGGCAGAAAGCAAGTGCCTCGGGATCCCTACCTAAGATCTTGGAGATGCTGGAGTTGTGCATGTCAGGGCAAGCCTTGAGGATCTTGCGTCTCTCGTCCCTGGCCCAGACCATGAAGGCGTTCATGGGGCGCTTGACGTGTGGCTTGTTATCCCCGTCCTTGCGTGTCTGTCGGATGATCTTGGCGCCGAACATCTTGGCTGCTTGGGGGGGAGGAGGTTGACGATTAGTGTCGTCTTCTTGAGAGTCTCCGAGATACATTTGGAGACTGTTAAAATCTACAAAGTGAGATAAACGGACGTATAGACAGAGGGAAAAAGAATGTTAATTTTGTACAGCAGATATGTGGGGAAAATATGCATTCATTTCATCAGAATAATTGTTCACGATTCAAGCGGCTCTTTCTACTCACTCTGGCAAGTGGTGACATATTCCTCCTCCTTCTTCTCCTGCGCTGCGTGCGACGAGGACGTGGTCACGGAGGTGATACCGCCCATGGTGCCGCCCAGGGAGGTGAGCGAGGTGAGGGGCGTGGCCGAGGGGAGGCTGAGGCCGCCCATGGAAGTGAGGTGAGGAGGCAGGGAGGAGGGTATGGAGGAAGGCGGCAGGTACATGGGGGGGAAGGCAGGCGGGGGGTAGTGCTTGCCAGGCAGGGCGCCCGCCATGGTTGGCGACGGCAGGGAGCCCAGGCCTTGGCCCAGACCCTGCCCCAGGCTCTGCCCGAGGCCCCCGAGGATGTCCTTGTGGTCGGGGAGGCCGGGGAAGGGCGGGGTCATGTACGGCAGGAAGGAGTGGGGCACGAGGGAGGGGGGCAGCCCCGGGGCCTTCGGAGAGAGGGCGCTCATGTCACTGGGCTTCGGGCTGGCGTCTTTGGGCTTGGTGAGGTTGAGGGGCTTCTCCTCTTGGTGCTCATGCGACGAGGGCGTGGGCGTCTGTGCGGGCGTGTGGGCAGTGTGGGCTGCGGAGTTCTGCGAGAGCTGCGCCAGCTGGGCGGACGCGGACATCCACGCTGGCACCTGCGGGGGAAGAGAAAACATCCGTCGATACTTCGCTCCTTCATAAAACACCGAGTGTACTCCAGGAACTAATTCTCGCCCGCCCAATAAGTGCCCACTTCACCTGGAAACCTTTTAGCCGTTCAAACACCGCGTAAAATGTGCATAAAAAGCCCCTTCCCGAAAAGACTTGAACGTACCCCTGCGAGTGCGTGTAAAACAGCGGATTTACAAGTCAGCGAACGAAAAATATCGACAACTCACCGAGGCCGCAACGGAGACCGGCGGGATCTTGGTGAACGTGGCTTCGTGGGGCGGCGAGATGGGCGGCAGCACGGGCGCGGTGGGCGGCGCGGGAGGGGCGGTGTGGGTCGTGCCTCGCAGCCCCTCCAGCAGCGGTAGGAACATGAGGTTGTGAGGGTGCTGGAGTCCGCCCAGGCCCTTGTTGGCGCCATACTGCCCGTACAGCTGGTTCTGGGGGGGAGAGGGGGAGAGAACAGTCGTAAGAAATGGCGGAGAAAT
>NC_091557.1:12579731-12607231 GCF_042767895.1 Penaeus vannamei | reverse complement strand
CCATAATGACATCGACCGAGAGAAGAGAAGCAGCGAGATTAAGAGCGCCAGGGAAGAGCGGCCGCACGGGCGGCGATCACCCAAAGGGGAACATTCGCAGAAAAGCACAAAAAAGCAGGGAGGGCGAGCCGACAGCCAGCCTAGCGCCGACGACAGGGGCACGGAGGTCCGAGGGCCGAGGAGGCTATGGTCAGCGGGAGAGAAAAACGCAGAGATCTGGTGATTCCCAGCAATAACAAAGGTCAGGGACAAAGGTCCGAAGGCCTTGTTATTGTTGTTGTTGTTGTTGTAAGGCGAGCCAGCAAGAAAACTTTCGAAGGCTTAGAATGGTCGCTGGGAATTTCACAAGAGAGGGCCAAGGGAGGAGGGAAGAAAGGAGGGAGGGAGGGGAGAGGAGGGAAGGAGAGAAGGAAGAATGGAGGGGAGAGGAGGGAGGATGGGAGAAAGGAGGGAGGGAGAGAAGGGAGGAGGGAGGAGGGAGGAGAGAGGACGAGGGAGAGAGGAGGGCGTGGACAAAAAAAAAGAGGGAGGGAGAGAAGGGAGAAGTGGAGGGGAGAGGACGAGGTAGAGAGAGAAGGAGGGCGTGGAGAAAATGAAAAAATGAGGGAGGGGAAAAGAAGGAGATGGAGGAAAAGGAAGAGAAAGGACAGCATGGAGAACAGATGAGGGAATGACGGAAGGTAGAGAATGGCAAGAAAGAGGAAGAGAAGAAAGGGGAGAAAGAGGAAAGGAAGGGAAGAAAGGGGAAATAGAGACCAAAAGAAGAAAGGGAAAAGAGAGGAAAGAAAGAAAGGGGAAAAGGAGAGGAAAGGAAGAAGAGGAAGAGAAGGAAGGGAAAGAGAGGAAAGGAAGAAAGGGGAAAAAGAGGAATGATGAAAGATAGAAGAGAAGAAAGGGGGAAAAGAGGGGAAAGGAAGAGAGAGGAAGAGAAGAACGGGAAAAAAGAGAGGGAAGAAAGAAAGGAGAACAAGAGAGGAAGAGAAGAAAGGGGAAAAAGAGCAAGAGAAGAAAGGGGAAAAAGAGAAGAAGAGAAGAAAGGGGAAAAAGAGAGGAAAGGAAGAAAGAGGGAAGGGAAGAGGAGGGGAGGAGGGGAGGGGGAGAAAGGGTCAGGTAATCCTACAGTCGTCAGGTTACCGAGTGTTTGTCACTGTGTCCTCCGCTCCGCTACACTCGGCATCGCGGGCCCGGACGTCGGTGGACATTGATGCATGAGATTAGCATTGATCGCTAATTTTGAGCGGTTAGCATAACACAAGAGATTAGCATATATCGGCTAAAATTTTTACCCGGCTGTCATGTTGGGTAAGGTTAGGTCTGTTTCATTTCCCGGTCTCTTTTTTTAGGGTAAGGAAGTAATACATCGTTGCGAAGAGCCGGTAAAAAAGAGTATTTCTGTATATTCTGGCATTTATTTACACTTCGAGATCAGCGGGAATGTCTAATTTAAAGTGGATGATGCAATGCGGAGATGCAAGGCCTTACATGTATCTGTAGCGATAAAACACACGTACAAACGTATATTAACGTATTGATAAACACATGGAAGTGGGTAAAGAATTACGTACGTGGGTACGTAAGTGGGTAGATGACTAGGTGGGTAGATGACTGGGTAGGTAAGTAAGTGGCTGGATAAACAAGTGGTAGGTAAGTAAGTGGTAGGCAAGTAAGTGGGTAGGTAAGTAAGTAAGTAAATAAGTAAGTACGGTTCAGACCCGGTTCGCATGACGGCACCAAGAGACAGTCACGGGCTGGCGGTGTTCTGTTTTGACACCCGCTGACGAATCACCCGAACTTACCCGTTACTAACCGTTGGTTTGTCTTATACCCGGTGTTCCCTTACTTGGCGGCGAGGAAGAAGAGAGGGGGGGAAGAGGGGAAAAAGGGGAAAGAGGGGGAAAAGTGAGGATAGGAAAAGAGAGGGTGAAGGAGGGAGGGAGGAAGAAGGGTAGGGAGGGAGGGAGGAAGGAGGGAGAGAGGGATGAAATGTGAGAGAGAGAGAGAGAGAGAGAGAGAGAGAGAGAGAGAGAGAGAGAGAGAGAGAGAGAGACAGACAGACAGACAGACAGACAGGCAGGCAGACATAAAAAAGAAAGAAAGAAAGCGAAAGACAGACGGACAGAAACAGACAAGAGAAAATCAGCCAGACAAACCGAAATAAAAGAAACAAACAAAGAGAACCGAAAATCAAGCCTCGAAAAAGGGGCCCAAACACGCCCAACAAGCGAACGACCCACAATGGCCCCAAACAAGGCTAATGATAGTAAAAGACGATAGTTAGGCTTCAATAAAACCTGTCCCCACTACCTGTTGTCTTCCGTTAGGCCTCCGAGCTTTTCACAAGAGGAAGAACACGGTGAAAAGGGACATGGGAGATAAAAACAATAAAGGAATAGGAGGTGAGGAAGAAAGGAGAAGACAAGAGACTTAATTCACCGAGTGGCGTGAAGGACAGCGAGAAAATGGGAAGAGAAATTGGCCCGTTAGAATAGGAGGAATGGTGATAATTTCGGGAAGAGGCGGGACATGAAAGAAGATACTTAAGCAGATAAGGGAATAGGCCTTCCAAAATAAATTGAAACATAAAAAAAAACAAATAAATACAAACTAAACAGTCGTAATGGAGAAATAAAAATCGATGGATAGACAGGATACAAATATATATATATATATATATATATATATATATATATATATATATATATATATATATATATATAGAGAGAGAGAGAGAGAGAGAGAGAGAGAGAGAGAGAGAGAGAGAGAGAGAAGAGGGAAAAAGGTGGTTGCAGACAAGAGGATGACGAATAAAAGACCGGGTATAAAAGATGGAGAAGAAAGAGAGGGAGAGGGAGAAAGAAGAATCAAAAGAGAAAAAGACGAAGACTTTGTACGTGTGTCTCTCAAAGAGAGAGAGAGAAGAAAGAGAGAGAGAGAGAGAGAAGGAAGGAGAGAAACAGAGTGAGACCGAAAAACAAACAGTGAGAAACAAAAGTAAAGCGACGAACATGAAAAATAAATAAGAAAAAGGAAAAACGTTGTAAGAAAAGGGAATTTGAAGATAAAATAAAGAGGAAAGAGGCAGGATCTCAAATGCCTATATCGATGACCATGAGTGGGTTACAACGCCACTGATCTGAGCCTAAACCTAAAGGGGGGAAGGGGAGAGAAAGGAAATTAGAGGGAGGGAGAAAAGGAGGAAGTGGGAGGGAAGAAGGGAGATTGAGAGAAGAGGAGGAAGAGAGGGGTGGGTGGAGGAAGAGAGGGAAACAGGGAAAAGAGGGAGGGAAAGCGAGAGAGCGAGAGAGAGAGAGAGAGAGAGAGGAGAAAAGAAAGGAAGAGAGAAAAAGAGATTAGGAGCAAAAAGATAAAAAGAAAGAAGGGTTAGCAAAAAGAGAAAGGCTAAACGGGAAGGGAAAGAACATACCACTGAATAACGAACGGAGGAGAGAAGGAAAAAGAGAGAGAGAAGAACAGCCAAGCATTGGGAAAGAAGGGGGGGAAGGGACGGTCGCGATAAAAGAGGAGAAAGTGACAGAATAAAGGATGAAAGCATGGAAAAGAGGGGACAACATAAAGACGAAAGAATGGCGGAGAAGGGTACAACATGGAATAAGAATAGAAGGAGATAGGAGAGGAGACAAGGACAAAAGGGGAGAATCGGAGAGGAAACAGAGATGGAGGAAGGGACACAAATAAGAAATAAAGAGAAGGGGAAAGAGAGGGTAGGAAGGGAAAGGCAATGCATCCGATATATAAAAGATGGAGCGACAGGAGGAGGAGGAAGCGAAAGGACAATAACTGGAAGAGAATAGAAAGGAAGAGAGATAGGAAGACTAGAAGAGGAGGAAGTAAAAAAAAAGAAAAAAAAGAAAATGTCGATGAAGAAGACGATAAACAATAATAATGATAATAAAAAAAACATTAACGAGAGCTAAATTTAGAACAAAATAGAACTATAACGCACTGATAAAAAACAACGACTCAGTAAAATCACAATAAATTAGAAGATAAAGAAAAAATCAAATAAAAAAACCATCCTCAAGCGATCACAATAAAAGCGGCTACCCTCCCTCCCCTTCTCCCCCTCCCCCATCTACCCCCCCCCCCCCTCGAAGCGGAAACGAGATGACAATGAGAACTGAGGAGATGCGATGCTCTGAGGATGTCTTGGGGCAGCAGCATCCCCCCCCCCCCCACCCGTGTTAACCCCTCTCCCTATTCCTCCTTACTCTCACTATTCTCTTCCTATTCTCTCACTATTACCCTACTCATCCTTCCCAAACCCCCATACTACCTTTCCAACCCCATTTCCCCATCCCTCCTCCCTTTTCCTCCCTCCTTCCCTTCCCCATCCTACCCCTCCCTTTTTTCCCCTTCCCCCTCTTCCCTCTCTTCCCTCCCCTCTCCTCTCTCTTCCATCCCATCCCCTAGCCCCCTCCCGTCCCTTCCCCCTCCCTCCTCCCTTCCCCCTTACTTTCCTCCCTTCTCCCTCCCAACCCCCCCTCTCTCCCTCCTCCCCAACACCACCTTCCCACTCCCTCCCCCTCCTCCCCTCCCCTTCATCAGCCTCCCACGGCAGCCACAGGGCGTCCCGTTGCCCCACCTGGGACTCGCTACCAGCTGCTAATTGATATGTTATCGGAGAACCATCTTAGAAGGAGCGGTGGGGTGGGGGTGGGGGTAGTTGGGGGGAGAGGGGGAGAAATGTAAGGTGGGGTTGGAGGGGGAGTTAGCGAGAAGGGGGGGGGGGGGTAAGTAGTAGGATGGGGTGGGTGGGGAAGGTGGGGGGGAGTGGGGGAGAAAGAAATGTAGGGTGGGGGCAGAGGGGGAGTTAGCGAAGGAGAGAGGGGGGTTAGTGTGAGGAGGGGGGGGGGAAGGTTAGTGAGAAGGGAGAAGGGTGGGGGAATGGGTGAGGGAAGGGGTAGAGGTTGTGGGGTCGGATCAGGCAGAGAGAGGGGTTGGGGGGTGAAAGTATCGAAGGTGGGAATAAGGAGGGGGGGCAGCACACGCAATCAAGGAAGAAGAAGACATACGTGCCCATCCACACTTTCGTAAAGGAATCCAACTTCCTCCGGCCCTCCTCCCTCCTCCTTCTCCTCCTCCCCTCCTCCTCCTCCTCCTCCTCCTCCTCCTTCCTTCCTCCTTCCTCCTTCCTCCTCCTCCTTCCCTCCTCCCTCCTCCTCCTCCTCCTCCCCCTCCCCCTCCTCCTCCCCCTCCTCCTCCCCCTCCTCCTTCTCCTCCTCCTCCTCCTCCTTGTTAGGAAGATTAGAGCCGTGGGAAGATGCCAGAACAGGTTCTGGGACAACGACAAGAGAGACGGAAGAAAAGAGGAAGAAGGAAGGAGGAGGAAGGAAGGAGGCATGTCAAGGTGAGAATGAGGAAGAGAGAGGGAGCGGGAGAGGGGAGTGATCAGTAGATAGGTAGATAGATAGATATGTTGATGGATAGAAGAAGGAGCTAAATACAAGGAGGAGAAAGAGAGAAAGAGAGAGAGAGAGGGCGGTAGGGGGAGGATATTGAGAGGAGAGAGAGAGAGAAAGAGAGAGAGAGAGAGAGAAAGAGAGAGAGAGAGAGAGAGAGAGAGAGAGAGAGAGAGAGAGAGAGAGAGAGAGAGAAAAAGAAAGAGAGAAAGAAAAAAAAAGAAAGAGAGAAAGAAAAAAAGAAAAAGCCAGAGAGAGAGAGAGAGAGAGCGCAGGGGTATTTAACAGCAGCAGGTGAGGGGAAATGGCAAGGGGAAGCGAGGGGGAAATTGTGGGAAAATCTCGTATTCGCGGAAGAGAAGAGTCAAATTCGGGCATTTTTTCCTTCCATCTCTTTCTCTCTCTCTTTACCCCCCTCCCCCTTCTCTCTCTCTCTAATCTATATATCTATCTAATTATCTATCTATCTACCCCCTCTCTCTATCTATCTAACCCCCTCTCTCTATCTATTTTTCTGTTCATACATCTCGTCTCTCTGTCTGTCTCTGCCTCTCTCTCTCTCTCTCTCTCTCTCTCTCCTCTATCCTCTCTCTCTCTCTCTCTCTCTCTCTCTCCTCTCTCTCTCTCTCTCTCCCGTTTCCCCCTTTCTGAGGCGAGCGGAACGAAGAGGGGAGAAGGAGTATGGCTTCACGGTATGTTCTTCTCGAAACTATAAAAATGCAAAAAGGGAAAACAAACAAGAGGGGAAAAGAGAGATTAAAGGGAGAGAAAAATACATTGCCGGAATATCATACGAATATTTTTAAAAAATGGCAAGAAAAGGGAATAGCGAACAGAGCAATAACGCGAGTGGAGAGAGAGAAAGAGAGAGAGAGGGGGAGAGAGAGAAGGAGAGAGGGAGAGAGAGAGGGAGAAAGAAAGAGTGAGAGAGAGAGAGAGAGAGAGAGAGAGAGAGAGAGAGAGAGAGAGAGAGAGAGAGAGAGAGAGAGAGAGAGAGAGAGAGAGAAGAGAGAAGAGAGAGAGAGAAGAGAGAGAGAGAGAGAGAGAGAGAGAGAGAGAGAGAGAGAGAGAGAGAGAGAGAGAGAGAGAGAGAGAGAGAGAGAGAGAGAGAGAGAGAGAAAGGAAGAACGGAAGATGGAATGAAAAAGAGGAAAAAAGAAAAAGAAAAAAATATAAAGGTGAAGGTGTGGAAGAACCCAAGGAGTGCAGGATGTAGGAATGGAAGGGGGGAGAGGGGAGGGAGGAGGTGAGGGAGAGGGAGGGCAGCAGAAGGAGGGGGGGAGCCACTCATTTCTCACTGGTGCCATGGGAACGCAGGTGCAGTGTATCAGGGCGAGAAGGGGAGGGCCGGTAGGGGAGTGGAGACGGGGGAGGGAGGGGAGGGAGGGAATATGAAGAAAGAGAAAGAATCCGAAATGTCTTGGAAGAAGGGCGGCAGGGTGTGACGGCAGAGGCAGGGGGAAGGAGGGAGAGGGACGAGGAGGAGGGGAGAGGGAAGGAGGAGGAAGAGGAGGAGGGGAGAGAGAGAGGGGAGGGGGGGGAGTGAGGAAAAAGGAGGGGAGAGTCGTGTTTTATTTTTTCTAATGCCACACTTTACTCCCCGCGTGAAGTATATGTTGGTGTTTTCATAACTCCGGAAATACTTGCTGAGGGGCATTACACTTTCCCCTCATTTTCCCACCCTTCCATTTCGTCACGTGAGGGGAACTTGGAACTTTAAATGCCGGCGTGAGAGAGAGAGAGAGAGAGAGAGAGAGAGAGAGAGAGAGAGAGAGAGAGAGAGAGAGAGAGAGAGAGAGAGAGAGAGAGAGAGAGAGAGAGAGAGGGAGAGAGAGGGAGAGAGAGAGAGAGAGAGAGAGAGAGAGAGAGAGAGAGAGAGAGAGAGACAGAGAGAGAGACAAAGAAAGACAGAGAGAGACAGAGAAAGGCAGACAAAGACACACAGAGAGAGAGAGAGAGAGAGAGAGAGAGAGAGAGAGAGAGAGAGAGAGAGAGAGAGAGAGAGAGAGAGAGAGAGAGAGAGAAAGACAGATATAGAGAGAGAGACAGAGAGACTCACCCGCGCACAAACCCCGACCGCACGATATTCCACATGCAAGTCATCCATATTCCTCGCATCATTAAGCTTTTTCGCCTTCTCTTTCTTTCCCTTCATCACGCAGAAATGTTGCAGCGATAATTGCAGACGGAACGTGGGCGTCGCACTATGCAGGCGGGTCGTCCCTCCATTCCCATTCTTCCATTCCCTCCGCCGCCCCTTCACCCCCCCTCCCCCCTCCCCTCCCCCTCCTCCGGCCCCCGTCTGATTTGCATCCCAATCTCAATTCATAAATGCGTCAGATTGCGTAGCGCTGCACATTGTCACAGGTCTCCTTTAGGCTTAATTGCACCCTTTTTCGTGCAATTCTTTTGTGTGCGCAGGGGTGCATTATCATTAATCATAAGTCTCTCTCTCTCTCTCTTTCTCTCTTCCTCGTTCTCTCTTTCTCTCTCACGCGCGTAAACATATTCTCCCCCCCCTCACTCTCTCCCTCTCCTTCCTTTCTCCTAAACATCTTCAGTGAGACTGCATAGGAGACCATTCGTTCGTAAGGTTGAGTCGAGTTCAACAACCTCGCGGCTTCACATTCAAACAAGTATCGCCTAAATTGCCTCCTGGGATGTCATTCTCACCTCCACAGTCATCATCACAATCATCATCACATGCATTGTTCTCGTTCGAATGCATGTCTCTCGCATACGACCCGCAATTAGCAATATTGTGCATCTCTGTCCATGCGAACCGGAGTGGCACGGCGAGAGATGCGCAAGTTACAATGCACACATTCGAACGCCTTCCCAATGTCTTCGTTGCGTCGGTTATTCTGATTCTAAGATGTTGTTTCTGTAGATAAAATGCTCATTGTTGTATCTTTAACGCGGAATGTGAGATATTCACAATTCTACTGCAAGAACAAATAAACTAGAATCGCAAACAAATGCAAATATTGTTGTGAAGGGGCTCGTCGACACCTCACCAAGCACCTCCGTTTTCTATCAGCCATCACGCGATACAATCTATAATACAGCAGGACATACTTCTCCACACCGAGACGCATTACGAAACGGCAGATGACCAATCCCAACCACAAAAGCACAGTCAGAGAAAGAGTCTCGAAAACAAAAAGAGAACACTAGCATCTCCGCAGCCCGCCGGCCCTTTGCCGCGCAGATCGAACTTGGAACAAAGCGAGGCGAGCGATTGGCCAGCCACAGCGTCAGGTGCACCAATCACGCTCACCCATTGTTCTCTCTGTCGCTGACCATCTTTGGGGGCTTGAGTCGGTGCCGCGCCCTGGACGAGCCTGCCGCTCTGCTCGCTGCGGCGGAGGGCGTGGAGAGCGGGAGAGGGAGGCCGCGGTCCAGGCGCCGCAGGCGAAGGGAGCACAATAGCGGGGTCCATGACGCCAAGGCCATTGTCTCACCTGCCGCGTCCGTCCGCCAGTGGCCGAGGCAGGAAAATGGCGCCCGCCGACACAATGCCTCTGGCCCGGGAACGCCACACGCGGGGATCCATTTAGCTCGAGCGCCGCCGGGAACAAAAGCCGCCCTTGTAATGCGGGGTTATTCACTTCACTACATTTGAGCATTTTTTTCTCTCTTTTCCTCGGAGGAGAACCAGCAAATGACGACCCCGAAGGACTCTCTCCCAGCCAGATAATGACGAAAATCCTTCCAGACGATTCTCCAGCGACGGTTTTTTCTTTCTCTTTATTCCTTCCTCATTTATTTATACCTCATTTGAAGACGGCCCGCCGGGACTAATCATCTTAATCCAACCAATTTACTAAACCATCACATCAGCCCCCCCCCCCTCGCCCTCCTCCCTCCTCCTCAGCGTTGAAAAAGCCAAGTACTTCACTCCTCTAATCACCTCTTGTTTCCCCCACTCCCGCTGCCCTCTACAAAAGCCGTGCCCTGCCCCTACCCCTACCCCCCTCTCCTTCTTTCTTCTTCTATCATCATTTCTTCCAATTCTTTCTTTACCTGGATTATTCTCACCGATTGCCACGGTTCTGTCCCCTTCCCCCTTCCTCATTCTGTATTCGGACAACAGTGGTAAGAACGACTTTAATCCAACTTATCCCCGGTTAAGGAAAGGGTAAGTTGAGGGAGAAGAAAATGGCAGAAGTTGTGAAAAGGGGGGTTTCGGAAAGGAAAATCGCCCTTCGAGACGCAGCGAGAAGGAAGTGTTATTATGACCGACCAATTGAAGACAAATGTCAACATAATTGGCCTGGGGCGGACTCACTCGCTGCGGTCTTCGCGTCTCTTTAAAGACCAGCCGTTTACACAACCCCACTTTAATGTACCTCTATCCACCTTCACCCGGACTTCACACTAATTGGTATATATATCGTAATGCACAGGACGACTCGCTCTTACACGCACAGGTCCATTGGGCTCTGAGGGTCGTCCTCAAAGGTCGATTACATAAAGGGGGCTTCCAAACAGCTTTACTTTATCATTCGCGCTAATGTTATTCGGCGGTTCATATACATGTGTAGCAGCGAGAGCGAGAGAAAGAGATGATGCTAATGAAGAAACAGGAAAGAGAGATATATAATCATCGTCGTCGTCGTCATCGTCGTCATCATGGTGATGGTGATGACGAATGAGAGAAAAAAGACTCAATTATATCCCAGACCATTATATATAAACATTTTTCTTTGTTAATTCAGTTACTGAAGAAAGAAGAGGCTTCGATATAGAGGTCAGAATCTCTCTCTCTCTCTCTCTCTCTCTCTCTCTCTCTCTCTCTCTCTCTCTCTCTCTCTCTCTCTCTCTCTCTCTCTCTCTCTCTCTCTCTCTCTCTCTCTTTGTGTGTGTGCGTGTGTATGTGTTTATGTCTGCGTGTCTCTGTCTGCGTATGTTTGATTCCCAATACCTTACCTGGGTTCTGTCGCAATCATCAAAGGTCGGAAGGCCTTTAAGACTAAGCCATGATAATGACCTTTGTTGACAAGGGAAGATTTGAGACACTGTTCGACAAAGGAAGGACAAAAAAGGGAGAACTGCGCTTTGAACGTTTCCAACCAAACACAAGACAGAGGCATTATTATGTTCAGTTTAGGTTCACATAAACACAAAGATTCCTCCGTGGCTGTGTATATGTCTTCAGGCCGAACGAAGGGCTTTCGTCGACTTTCCTCCCTCTTTCGTCACCGTCCCTTCGTTACTCGCCGTCTTTTATCCTTTTCCTTTTTGTCAATCAACCAATCCCCGAAACGCTAAACTTTCCCCAAAAGAAAGAAAAATAAAACTCCACATCTTCTAAACCCCGTAAAAAAAATTCCCACATGTAAATAATTCTTTCTGAGGATTCTTCTCCTAAGCGAGCGAACAGTGTTACCATGACGATAAACAAGCGAGGGATGTGACCTATGTTTGGCAGTACTGTGGCGCCGCAGAGGGGTACAATGGGCAAAACATAAACACGGAGACTAAGAAACAAAGCTTGTCAAACAATACCGCAGGATGTTGGTTGGCCCTTAAGCCTGCGTAGGATAAACGGGAAGAAGCAAGGGGAGATAAACGCGGAAGATAAAGAGAGAGAGACAAAGAGATAAAGAGAAAAAAGGCCGACAAGAGAGGAAGCAGAGAAAGGGAGGGAGGGTGAGGGGGAGGGAGGGAGGAGGGAGGTGAGGAGGGAGGGAGGGAGGGAGGGAGGAGAGAGAGAGAGAGAGAGAGAGAGAGAGAGAGAGAGAGAGAGAGAGAGAGAGAGAGAGAGAGAGAGAGAGAGAGAGAGAGAGAGAGAGAGAGAGAGAAAAGCCGTCTAATTAGGGAAACAATCGGGATCCTTGTTGAAGGGGAGGGGAGGCGGGGGTGTAGGGGGAAGGAAGGGATCCATCCATCTATCAGTCGATATGAACGTTTGTTTACTACCATCGCTTGATCAATCAAAATGGATGAAGGGCTGTATATTTGGGCTCCACTCACAGGAGAGTATTGTTAGAGGAACGCGCCTCTCGGCCTCTCATTCTCTCTCTCTCTCTTTCTGTTTCTCTCTCTCTCTGTCTCTCTCTCTCTCTCTCTTTCTGTCTGTCTGTCTGTCTGTCTCTGTCTCTGTCTCTGTCTCTGTCTCTGTCTCTGTCTCTGTCTCTGTCTCTCTCTCTCTCTCTTCATCCCTCCCTCCCTCTCTCGCTGTCTCTCTCTGCCGGAACGATGTTGTACGAAAAACTAAACAAACATTTAAGTGAAAGCCCGAATGCTCTTCTCCGAGCGCCACTCGACGACTCCCGTCAAGTCCTCCTCGGAAGGAAGCCTTGTGTTTGTCACGATCAAGGCCGCGGCGGGCACGTGACACTGCTCTCCGCCCACCGCCCACCAGGACAAGCCGCCCACCGCACCAACCGCCCGAGCTCCGAGTTCAAAGCCGCCGCCGTTACCCGCCGAACACACACTTTTTACCTCACTATTTACAAACTAAACTCCCACCTTTCGTCGTCCTTTAATTTCCCTCCGTTTATGTTCCTCGCGTCTCCCTCTTCATCTTCGTGTTCTTTAGTCTGTTCGCGATAATTAATATTTTCACAAAGACTTGGAGTCGTAATGAAAAGGTTTAGGACAAGTCCGGTAGTAATTTTCAGCGTACGACATGTTCGGTCCTACATGGAGATCCTGCGGCGTTGCCACATCACTAGAAACAATAGGAGCACAGTCTCCCCCTTCAAGCTATATTGACCTTTAAGACCTCGGGCCAGTTCGAGCAGAAAGTAACGAGGACTAGGGTCAACCGTAAAGGTGAGAATGCCTTGACTTCGCACCTATGGTTGGCTAGGTCAAGACATATGGGAGTTTCGTTCCTCTCGACTGATTCTTCGGGAAATATCTCTCTCTGTATTCTCGTAAAATCCACCCAAATCAAGGGGCCCTCGTGTGTTTTTGACGGCGGGAATGAAAAAGACGCCCCTTCCCTGTGGCAGTACGTACGCTTCCAAACATAATCAGGAAACGGGGAAGTAAAATAAGCACACCAGTTTTGGGACGAGCGGCCAGCGGAGAGGGAGGGCCGTAGGGGCGACAATGGCGGGCGGACGGCGAGTTCCACGTGCAGTGCACATGGGAAGCGAAGACAATGGCTAGATAATTACCAACTAATGTATTTCCCAGACAGCGTCGGCGGCGGCGGCGGCGGTGGTCACACCATGTTGGATCAATATAAGCTTGAGAGATGAAGCCGCAACTGCGAGCTTCAAAATAAGGAGAGAAAAATATGTTCTGCGTTTTTCAGTTTGTTTACCCGGTCGCAGCGTGAATCCCTATTGATTACTTGGGTGAAAATCATCGGCACTTTTCTGTTCCTATATTATTTGTCCATTTTTTCTATTCGTTACACTTCTTTTAATTATAGTTTCAGAATGTGGAAACTTGATATACCTGAATGAAAATGTGTACACTTTACAGAAATATGGCGAAGGGAGTCAGCCCTAGTGCAAATATGAATCATTAATATTTAACCATAATGTAAAAAACAAGCCGAAATTTGCATTTCAATTAAATGAAAACTGGTTTAATCACCATAAATGAATAATAATTCACAGCTGAAATCAGTAAGTGTTGAAACAGGTATGCAATTTTTTCCTCTTTGTATCATATACGGAAGGAAAAACGTTTTCCCACCTTCGTGTTGAAAGACCTTTCTCTCCCTGCTTCCAATTCTTATGCTCTTCCTCTCTCCCTCTTCCTTCCTTGCCGAATTTGCTTCAATCCTCAACAGAGACGAAACTTGCAAGAGGAAATATCTAAAGACAAAGTGTCTATTTCGTGTCTATTCTCTCCCTGGCTGCGTCTGTGTCACCCATTGCCCTTCCTCCTGCGTTCGCCTCTCGACCCACGCTGCTCGCGCTTCGGTCGAAAGAAATCCTACGCTAATAGTTTCGATTTTTCAGTCTTATTCTTTATATTTATTTATTTATCTATCTCTTTCTCGTGGGAAGAGATAGGAAGATAAATATGTGAATATGTAGATGGAGAGAGAGAGATTTAGATCCCGAGACAGGAAGATATAGATAGACATGACTATCGAGGTGAAAGGAGAGAGAGAGAGATAAATAGACAGAAAAGAGAGAAAGGAGAGGAAAAAGAAGAAGAAAAAATGAGATATGTATGGCTAGAAAAGGCACAAAGTCGAAAATATTTTACAGTCTGCTGGCCACCCACGCGACCCTCATGGGGAAGGGAGGGGGGAGGGGGGAGAAGGTAAACTGGGGGAGGGGGCCGACTACCACGGGCTTTATGGACTGAAAAATATTCTTCAGCAGAGGGAGAGAGAGGGAGGGGATGGGGGGTGGGGGGGGAGACGACACAAGATGGAGACTGTGTGTCGAGAAATTCATCAAGCGAAAGAAAATGACACAAGCATTCGAACTTATTTCCAACAGTTTCTATCTTTCTATTTTTCTTCCAAAACCCCTTTTGCAAGGGAGAGAGAGAGAGAGAGAGAAAGGAAGGGTGAATAAGAGAGACAGAAACAGAGAGAGAGACAGAGAAGAGAAGAGTAAACGAAAACCAAAGAAAGAGGAAGAGAGAGAAGGAGAAGAGAAAACCCAATGAAAGAGTGAGAGGGGGAACGAGCGAGAGAGCCGGAAAAAGAAGCATGTAAACAAACCTAAGAATAAGGTGGAAAGATCATTACAGCCTTGGCCAGGGGGGCTATATGGCCTATAATCGACCAATGAAGTGTGTGATTAACGACCGTAGCCACAACAGCAGTAAAGCAGCAGTTACCGGAAACCTGGACATCTTTTAGCAAATCGCTGACCGGAAGAGACTAACTTGCGGCCGGGTAAAAATATCCCTTATGGAGCCCCGGCGTAAGGGTCATCCGTGTATAGGAGGCGACAGCTATTGGCTTCCCGCTTCGACATGTGTAAAATCAACTATTTATTTATTTTTTGCTTTATGTATATGTGGAGATGGATAAAAGGATAGATATTCAGATAGAGAAATCGATAGATAGGAAAATAAATCGATAGAAATCATTAGTTCATATCTATTCACGCGCACACACACACACACATACACACACACACACACACAGAGAGAGAGAGAGAGAGAGAGAGAGAGAGAGAGAGAGAGTCACAAACACATCCACATATATATATATATATATATATATATATATATATATATATATATATATATATATATATATATATACATATACGAATCGTTTCTATTTTCTCTATACTTTTCTCAACACAAAAATTAGGGAAAAAAAGAAAAGAAAAAAGACGCAAAAATCATTCATTTGCTCGCAACAAAGCCCTCGCCTCGCTATTACTTAAATGATGCACGCGGCCACGGCCAGACCTTTAATCCACTTGAGGTTAAGCTCGTATCAAAGACCTACTACAAAATCGTTTTTTATGAGCTATTAAAAATCACATTTGAAGTTTGAGTAAATGCGGGCTGAAGTTTTTTTTAGAGGGGGGGGGGGGAGATAGATATAGATAGATAGAGGGAGAAGGTGAGGGGGGAAGGGAGGAGGAAGATTAAGGTAGAGAGAGAGAGAGAGAGAGAGTGAGAGAGAGAGAGACAGAGACAGAGACAGAGAGAGAGAGAGAGAGAGAGAGAGAGAGAGAGAGAGAGAGAGAGAGAGAGAGAGAGAGAGAGACAGACACAGACAGGCAGACAGACGACAGACAAAAAGAAAAGAGAAGACAAGAAAAGTGAAATACCCTCTCATAATTCCTCATTAGGACAAAAAAAAATAAAAAATAGAGAAAGAGAAGGAAAAAAAACATATTCAAAAACTGAAAAGAGCTTTCATCCCGGCTCTGCACGAGATCACACTCGACCACCGAAGCTCACCTGTTTTCATAGAGCTTTTGGGATTACCGCCGCTGATTTCGCCACACAGAATAAACCCATTTTCCATCCCGTCGGCGATAAATAATACTGATTCGCTTAATCACACGGACGCTCCTCGAACGCCGTCGGGAGAGCGAGACGGCGAAGGAGGAGAGACAAGAGGTTCCTCGGACGGCGCGGAGGGGGGCCTCCACTCCCGGCGAGGCACGCGCGCACGCTCTCGCTCGCACGCAAACGCACGCACGAACACACACACACACATACAGAGAGAGAGAGAGAGAGAGAGAGAGAGAGAGAGAGAGAGAGAGAGAGAGAGAGAGAGAGAGAGAGAGAGAGAGAAATAGATAGATAGATTGATACAGACAGACAGACAGACAGAGAGAGAGAGAGAGAGAGACAGAGGCAGAGAGAGAGAGAGAGAGAGGATCTATGAAATTATAATTACGAGAGCTCCATACTTTCGCACGGTCTAACACTTTATTTTATTTCAATTAATTACACTAAAACAAAACAAAAAGCACACAACCCTTTAGTAAGTCTCTTTAAAAATCTATCTATCCATCTCTCTCTCTCTCTTTCTCTCTCTCTCTCTCTCTCTCTCTCTCTCTCTCTCTCTCTCTCTCTCTCTCTCTCTCTCACTCACTCTCTCTCTCTCTCTCTCTTTCTGCACAATCAGGTAAGCACCTACAAAACATCCACAGATTCTAATAATCATACAGGAAAATGACCCTTATGCAGCCCGTCATAGTGACCGAAATCCGCCACCCTTCCAGCCGCAACCAATCACTGTTACATGGCAAATCCCGGATTTATTAGTGCTTTGAGAAAGAACGACGCGATTATAGTCTGTGAGAGCATATCTCGGGGGAAGGGGGGGGGGAGGGGGAGGGTAAATGGGGGAGAGGTAATGGGGGCAAGAGGAAGGGTGTCAGAGGGGAGGAGAGGGGGTGAGGGGAGGGTAAATGGGGACAAGAGGAGGGGTGTCAGAGGGGAGGGGAGGGGTAAATGGCGGAGAGGTAATGGGGGACAAGAGGAGGGTGTCAGAGGGAGGGGGTGAGGAGGAGAGGTAAAGGGAGGGGAAGGAGGGGGGCAGGTGTGTGTGAGAGGGGAGGGGAAGGTGAGGAGGAGAGGTGAGGAGAGGTAAGGGGAGGGGAAGGGGGGTCAGGGTGTGCGTGAGAGGGGAGGGAAGGGGGTGAGGGGGAGGATAAATGGGGGAGAGCCAAGGGGAGGATATGAGGGGGAGAGAGCTAAGGGGAGGGAAGGGGGTAAGTGAGAGGAGGAAGGGGAGTGGGGAGGAGTGGTGGGGAGCTGGGATACATGCAGATAATATCTATCATTAGAGATCATTAGCAGTGAGTTCTTTTGGGTAATGAGGTGTATCAATGGCGATTCGAGGGGAAGACCTGGAGTGAGGGGAGTTGTCGCTTCAGGATTAGTTTCCCCTTAGAATCAATCCTGTTTTGTTTGCGTCTGATTGTAGGATTCCAGATAATCATCCTCTTTTGTAATAGATATGGGAATTTAGATAATACTATCTATCAGTCCAAGACGATAATAGATAATAGGGTTTGAGAGTCTGTAGTGTCCCCTCGATCCCCCCACCCCCCTCTTCCTCAACCTACCTGGAAGCCTAGTGGAAACCCTCGTAGCTCTCCCCTCCTCCCCTCCCCCTCCACCCGAACCCTTTTATCAGGTATCTCAACTTCCCCAGCTGGAAAATCCAATCCCCCCTCCCCTTACCGCTCACCCCCCCCCCAAACACAACCTCCCTTCAACTCGTCAACTCACACTTTAAAAAATCTAAGCACCCCCACGGAGCATTTACTCACCCCCTCCCTTTAAACCCCTTCATCTTTTCACCCCCCACCCCTACACCCCACCACCAAACCCCCTCCTCCCCCTCCCCTCCCACCCTACCTCCCTTTTCAGTGGCACTATTCCAGAAAGAGAGTGAGGGGAAGAAGGAGGCGGGGGGAGAGGAGGAGGAGGGGAGTAAAAGAGAGAAGAGGAGGAGAGAAAGAGAGGAGGAGGGGGAGAGAAGGAGAGAGAGAGAAAGGAGGAGAGGAAGAGAGAGAGAGGAGGAGGAGGGGGGAGAGGAAGAGGGAGAGAAAGAGAGAGGAGGAGGAGGAGGAGAGAAAGAGAGAGAGGAGGAGGAGGAGGAGGGAGAGAGAGAGAAAGAGAGGAGGAGGGAGGGGGAAGGGCCAACGCAGGGGCCGGCCATGTTTGTCCAGCGCTATCGCTCCCTGGATCACCACTGTTTCCAGGCTCTGTTCTGGCCCAGTCCGCCGTGCGCTAATTTTCAATAGCCAAAGTCCAGCGGCAACGGCAGCAGGAGCGGCGCCGGGCTGCCAGATGTGCGAGGTTTCAGACCCACAAAAATTGGCCTCTCCCCTTTGCTCGCTTTCTCTCCCTTTTTTTTCTCTCTCTCTCTCGCTTTCTCTCTCTATTTTATCTCTCTCTCTCTTTTATCTCTCCCCCCTCTCTCTCTCTCTCTCTCTCTCTCTCTCTCTCTCTCTCTCTCTCTCTCTCTCTCTCTCTCTCTCTCTCTCTCTCTCTCTCTCTCTCTCTCTCTCTGTGTGTGTGTGTGTGTGTGTGTGTGTGTGTGTGTGTGTGTGTGTGTGTGTGTGGGTGTGTGTGTGTGTGTGTGTGTGCGTGAGCGCGGGGCGCTGTGCATGCGCACGTGTGTATGTGTGTAGAGGACTGCGCTGGTGGGAAGGTAAGGAGGAGAGGAGAGGATGGAGGAGGGAGGAGGAGGGAGAAGGGGAGGAGGGGGAGGGGAGGAGGAGAGGAGAGGCAGGGATAGGAAGGAGAGAGAGAGAAATTAGTCGCCGAAAGAATAATCTAGATTATTCCAGGATCTCTTGTCAGTGCCAGTCCTTCATCAGCTAATTGGAAATTCTGTCAATGGGTCTTTTTTCTCCTTTTTTAGGGGGGTGCGGGGGGGGGGGGGAGGGGGTCCGGCTTTGTCTTTGTCCTTTTGAATCCGAGATCAAATAGAGATTACGTGGAGATAAGGTTGGTATTGTGTGTGTGTGTGTGTGTGTGTGTGTGTGTGTGTGTGTGTGTGTGTGTGTGTGTGTGTGTGTGTGTGTGTGTGTGTGTGTGTGCGTGTGTTTATAAGTATAATGTTTATTTTTAAGTATATGTATGCCTCTGTATATATACATGTACATTATACATCCATATGCATACATATCTATCTACGTGTTTTTTCCATACATACATAAATACATCCGTATGGCATCGCGTACAAGTAAGCGTATCCGAACCGCAGTGTCTGTATGCGTGCAAAGGTACGAGCGTGTCTGAGCGTGTCTGGGAGCGGAAACGGTGACATGGATCCGTATCAAGGCATGTCCCAGCAAATCACGTGACGTCACAGCCAGCGTTATCAGGAGCCCGGGAGAGCGCGCGCGTAACCCGACCTCCGCGAGTGTATTTTTTCAACTGAGCGAATGCCATCTGTACCTCCCATTCTTATTTATGTCTTCGGGGACTTCAGCCGTATCTGAATTACAAGTTTCTCGATATGTCTGTCCCTTCGAGGTGTTTTATCTGTTTGTTTTGTGTTTTTTTTAATGATCTTCGTGAACTCAGAAGATATTATATCGTCTCGATGATGATGATTTTGATTTCCGTTTTAATTATTGTTATCGGCAGTTTCATTACGGTCGGTCTAGACATTTCTTGAGTGAATGGGAGAGAGAGAAGAAAAAAAGAGAAGAGAAGAGAGGAGTGAGAGAGAGAAGAGAAGAGAAGAGAGAGAGAGAGAGAGAGAGAGAGAGAGAGAGAGAGAGAGAGAGAGAGAGAGAGAGAGAGAGAGAGAGAGAGAGAGAGAGAGAGAGAGAGAGAGAGAGAGAGAAAGAGAAGAGAAGAGAAGAGAAGAGAAGAGAGAGAGAGAGAGAGAGAGAGAGAGAGAGAGAGAGAGAGAGAGAGAGAGAGAGAGAGAGAGAGAAGAGAAGAGAGAGAGAGATAAACAAACAGACAGAGAGACATATAAACAAGCAGAGGGAGTGAGGAGAGCATAACAACACCAGCAAAAATAACAAACACACTGCACGAACTGCACTAGTAAACAACAGTGAACTAATTCCGGAGTTCCATCGGCCTCTCACAATAGGTGTTCTGATTGCCCTTCCGGAGCGCGGGTAAAGGTTCCCGGAGCTTGTGTTGGGGCGCTGATCACCCTCGGCGATCCTCTTTTGTCTCTCCCGATGTTGTTTTGAGGCGCTCCATTCTGTCGTTTATGATTTTATTTAGTCTATCCTTTAATGGTTGTGCGATCGACTGGCCGCAGGATCATTATTCATTGTCTCTTTTCACTTAACAAAAGAGAGAGGAATAATCAATCATGAAAACTGGTAGTGAGTGCGAAAGGGAGAGCGAGAGCGAGATAAGGGACGGAGAGAGAGAGAGAGAGAGAGAGAGAGAGAGAGAGAGAGAGAGAGAGAGAGAGAGAGAGAGAGAGAGAGAGAGAGAGAGAGAGAGAGAGAGAGAGAGATGGCGATAATCAAAAGAAAAAAATTACAAAGAAAAAAATTATCTGAATCAAACTTAAAAAAAGAAAAAAAAGCACGAAATGAAACCTTCTTAATCAGACACCGAAAACCCCATCTAAACCCCCTCCCCCTCCCCCCCTTCTCCCTTTCCCTCTCCCCCCCTTCCCCCCTTGCATGACCGCCTCTGTCGCTCTCTTCTTATTACGGAAAACAAACATTTCCACCGTGAATCAGACGAGGAAATGCCGGCTGGAGTGGAGTCGCCGGAAGTAGTTACGAAGATGATGAACAGCACAAAACATGAGGAAGGGGAAGGAGGGAGAGGGAGATCGTGAGGATGGCTGATCGGCCTAGTGAGAGTGAGTGAGTGAGCGAGATGGATGAGTGGGAGAATGGATAGGTGTGAGAGAGTGAGAGAGAGAAAGAGTGAGTGAGAAAGAGAGAGATAGAGATAGATAAATAGATAGATAGATAGAGAGAGACAGAGTGAGAGAGAGAGGGATGAGAGAGAAATTCGTAGAAAGGCACTGAAAAGAGAAGCGAGATACAAATCAAACAAGAACCAAAGAAAGCATAGATGATCGAGGCAAAGAGAACCAAAGAGAAAGAGCGAAAGAGAGAAAGAGCGGATTAGTGACACAATGACAAACAACCCCATAACACAAATGAGCTTCTCTCTCTCTCATTCTCTCACCCCCCCCCCCTCCCTCAGCCACACCGTCACCCCCTACCCTGTCCCAACCCACGACCCCCCCCCACGCCCTCACACTACACCCGCCCTCACGCCCTCACTCCCCCCCCCACGCCCTCACACTCCCCCTTCCAATGTGTAAGCATATCCATGTTAGGTCTGGGAGATTATTTCCGTTGTGGAGATGATTATTTCTTTGTATGCCGCGACTTCCGGAGCCTAGCTTCACGCAGGCGCCGGCAAGAGGGGTGGGGATGGGGTGGGGGTGGGGAGGACAGGAGGAGGAGGAGGAGGAGGAAGAGAAGAAAAACAAGAAGGAGGAGGAGGAGCAGGAGGAGGAGGAGGTGGTGGTGGTGGTGGAGATTAGTGAAGGAAGGAGGAGGAGGTGGAGGAAGATAAGAAAAATAAGAAGGAGGAGGGGACGGGGAGGTGGTGGTGGTGGTTAGTGAAAGAAGGAGGGGAGTGAGTGAGGATAAGGGAGAGAATGAGGAGAAGAAAAGAGGAAAAGCCGGTGGTGGTAACATTATAAGACAAAAAACAAACAAAAAAACAAGGAGGGTGAAGAAAAAGAAAAAGAGATGGAAAGCGAGAAAAGGAGGAAGAGGACGAGGAAGAATGAATGGGAGAAATGAGACTAGGCAGCGGTGCAGATCATATCACATCTCGACGTACAGGCATGCTCTCTCTCTCTCTCTCTCTCTCTCTCTCTCTCTCTCTCTCTCTCTCTCTCTCTCTCTCTCTCTCTCTCTCTCTCTCTCTCTCAGTCTCCTTCCTCTCTCTCGTTCCCAGCACGCCCTTATCTCCCCCCCTTCATCACAATGCCCGGCGCCCCTCGGCTGACAACAGCGCCCATCCCGCCAGCAGCGCAAGTGGAGCATCCCGCCGACTCCCGCTGTCCCTTCTCCTGCGCTCCGAGATGAAACAGATCCTTCTCATGATCTCCCGAGATTGCCTAAAGACGCCCTTCCGTGTGTGCCCGCCCGTCTGCCTGTCTGCCCGCCCGCCTGTCTGCCCGCCCGCTCGCCCGCCCGCCCGTTCGCGTCGGAGACTTCCTTGTTAATGTTCGTCCTCAAGTGGCGTGTTCTGGCAACAATGCCGTGGGGCAATTTGCGTGTCACATTAAGGATTTTTTTCCCACGGCCGCACGCACCTTGTCGGGTTTTCTTAGCTCCATATTTGTCGCCCGGTAAGGGGAGGGAGCGTAAAAATAATGGGTTTTGTCGTAAAAAAGGAGCCCGTTTCCCACGCTTTATGTGACCGAAAAATTCACAACAATATCTCAAATTTTCTCCTTTGTAACTTTGTCTCCGTGAAGATGGCATTTTTTAAAAAGCCTCCGAACGACGCTCCTGCACGCCAATCTCAGCCCAAGATCCAAACGCGATAAGGGCGGTTATGGCTCGGCTTTGTGCGCACATCCGCCCTCGGCTCCATCTAACTCTGTTTCCTCTTTTTATTTCCATAAAGGATACATCTGCCTTGGGAACGGCACGCCAAAAATTCGCCCTTGTGACCCCGCAACCGAAGGGCTGATATTGGGTGTCACGGCGGGTTAAACATACCTCTATCATGACATTACTTTTTTAAACTCCGGAATTCCATGCTCTTGTTTTAACCCGCATTATTTACGGGTAATTTTTATCTCAAGATGGCATTTGAATTTCATTTCCATGTAAAGGCACCGGAGGTAAACACACTCTCGGTGGGGGATCAAAGGTGAAATGCAAAGGGAATGAGAGAAAAGAAGAAAGAGAGAGAAGGAGAGAGAGAGAGAGAATTAAATGTTGAGGAAGAGAGTGAAACAAAACAGATAGATAGAGAGAGAATGAAATATAACAGATAGATAGAGAGAGAGATTGTTGAGGAAGAGAGTGAAACAAAAACAGAGAGAGAGAGAGAAAATCAAATGTTGAGGGAGAATCAAATGCTGAGGGAGAGAGTGCAACAAAAAAACAAAACAAAACAAAGAGAGAGAGAGAGAGAGAGAGAGAGAGAGAGAGAGAGAGAGAGAGAGAGAGAGAGAGAGAGAGAGAGAGAGAGAGAGAGAGAGAGAGAGAGAGAAAGGGAGAGAGAGAAGGGAGAGAGAGAGAGAAGGGAGAGAGAGAGAGAAAGGGAGAGAGAGAGAGAGAGAGAGAGAGAGAGAGAGAGAGATGGGAGAGAGAGAGAGAGAGAGAGAGAGAGAGAGAGAGAGAGAGAGAGAGAGAGAGAGAGAGAGAGAGAGAGAGAGAGAGAGAGAGAGAGAGACAGAGAGAGAGAGAGAGAGAGAGAGCGAGAGAGCCAGAGAGGGAGAAAGAGGGAGAGAGAGAGAGAGAGAGAGAGAGAGAGAGAGAGAGAGAGAGAGAGAGAGAGAGAGAGAGAGAGAGAGAGAGAGAGAGAGAGAGAGAGACAGCGAGAGAGAGAGCGAGAGAGCGAGAGAGCGAGAGAGCGAGAGAGAGAGAGAGAGAGAGAGAGAGGGAGAGAGAGGGAGAGAGAGAGAGAGAGAGAGAGAGAGAGAGAGAGAGAGCGAGAGAGAGAGAGAGAGAGAGAGAGAAGCCAGCCCTGCTTTTAGAGCCTCGGTCAAAACGGGAACAGAATCTTTTAGCTCCACCAAGACAGCGATACAAAAACCGCGGCCCCAATGCCAACGCGATTCCCACTATCTCAGCCTTCGAGTGTGCCTGTTTGTGTCCGTGTGCGTATCAGCGTGTGTGTAAGTGCGTGTCCGTGTGTGCGTGTGTGCGTCCTTCCTCTCGAGGCGTCTTCCCCGCGCCAGGTACAGGCACAGGTGATAACAAGAGGCGCCCATTCTTCGCTTTAGTCCTCGCTATACTCTCGTGAGCCGCGCGTCCTCATGCCGAGGCCAAGGGTTAAGGTCACCCTCGAAATCCTCTTGCGAGGTCACACTCAACAAGCCGTCCAGGGAAAAATCGCCAGAGAAAATCGCTTGTCATAATGCCTTTACAACTCGGGGCTGCCTATCACAGGTTTATTAAGAGGCCATTAAAACCTCTCCAACTCGTGTAATATGATTTTTTTCTTTTTTTTTAACCGCGAAGTGGCAACGCCCCGCACGTTCTCTCTCTCCGCCTACTCCTGACAACACTGATGGTGTTCTCAAGAACAAGCCTGCTCTCGAGGAGGAGATAACGGAGCTAAAACCGTACGGTACAATCGGCCAGACTCATGCATATTGTGACAAGTATGGTACGGTACAATCGCGCCACTC
Source organism: Penaeus vannamei (assembly GCF_042767895.1). Lineage (NCBI taxonomy): Eukaryota > Metazoa > Arthropoda > Malacostraca > Decapoda > Penaeidae > Penaeus > Penaeus vannamei. The sequence continues at coordinate 12,583,561 of NC_091557.1, read as the reverse complement.
ATGTATATTGTGACAACTTGCTCTAAGCGGGATATGACTCTTTAAAGCAGGTATATGAACGCTCTTGCTTAGTTGTTTGTTACTCTCATTTTTCTCTTTCTTTTCACTTAACTCTTACACTCGTCACCCCCCCCCCCTCCTCCACTCCCCGACCTTCTCTCTGAGAATTTCATTCTGGGGAAAAAGACTGCACTAACGGTCATCACTCAAAACGCACACGCGATATATGAAAAAGAAATATACTTTTTCATAAACGAAAACAAAAGAATAACACAGAAAAAAGACACACCCAGCGTAAAACAAAATAAAACAAAAAAGAAAAAAAGAAAAACCAAAAAAAATAAAAAATAAAATAAAAAAAAGCCACTCCACGAGAAATAAAAGACAGATATGAAACTAAAAACGCAAAAAAAAAGAGAGGAAAATGGCGACACACACGCCCTCTCTCGGTGCAAGACCTCTTAGGCGAACGCAAAAACAAATAAACCACTTCGAACCGTACAATATCTCACGACAGCTTTTATCCAGTGTGCGGGTTACAGCTTCTTAAACATCCTGCTGCACATTACTTATATCTCGTGTGCGGAGGGGTAGAGGGGAGGGGAAGGGAGGGGAGGGGAAGGAAGGGGAAGGAGGGGAAGGGAAAAGGAGGAGGGAGGGAGAGGGAGGGAAATGGGAAGGGAAGGGGAAGGGGAGGGGGAAGGGAGGGAAAGAGATTTGATGGGAAGTAGGAAGAGGGAAATAAGGAAAGAGGGGGGAGGGAGGGGTAGAAGAAGGGAGGGAAGGGTAAAGGGGAAGAGATTTAGAGGGAAGGAGGAAGAGGAAAAGAAAGAAGGAGGGAGAGAGGGAGGAAGGGAGCGGAGGGAGGGAGAGGAGGGAGCGAAGCTTTGGGGAAAGAGATTTGAAGGGAAGGAGAAAGAGGGGAAAAAGAGGTAAACGGGGGAGGAAAGGGATGGAGGGTGGAGGAAGTCAGGAAGGAAAGGGGGAAAAGGAAAAAAGGAAAAAGAGAGGGACGGGAAGCAAAGGAGAGGGGAGAGAAGAAGGTCGAGGAGCGAGGAAAGAAGGGGAGGAGAGGAGAGAGAGAGATAGAGAGAGAGAGAGAGAGAGAGAGAGAGAGAGAGAGAGAGAGAGAGAGAGAGAGAGAGAGAGAGAGAGAGAGAGAGAGAGAGAGAGAGAGAGAGAGAGAGAGACAGACAGACAGAGAGAGTGAGACCCCCCCTTCTAACCCCCTCCCAACCCTACTCTCACCCCCACGCCCACGCCTATCTTCAAGAAGGTGGGTGGGCGCGAAGGGGCGTTAGATATTCGTCTCTTGTCTCCATCCACAAAGAATAATATTCCACGCGGATACAAATGATTCGCGAATTATGAGAAGCGGAAGCGGGAGGAGTAAGACGAAGAAGGTGAAGAGGAGGAGGAGGAGAAGAAGAAGAAGAGGGTGAAGAATAAGAAGTTTAAGAAGAAGAAGTGGTGAAGGATGGAGAAGGATGGGGGAAGAGAGAGAGTGGTGGAGGATGGAGAGGGAAGGGGAAGAGAGAGAGAGAGAGAGAGAGAGAGAGAGAGAGAGAGAGAGAGAGAGAGAGAGAGAGAGAGAGAGAGAGAGAGAGAGAGAGAGAGAGAGAGAGACAGACAGACAGACAGAGAGTGATGGAGAATGAAGAAGGAAAGAAGGAAAGAGGGAGCGAAGGAAAGAAGGAAAGAAGGAAGAGGGAGGAGGAGCCATCCCACCGGAGAGGAGGTTCGCTAAGCTCCGCCCTTTCCCCCCACCCTTCCCCCCTCCCCCCCTCCCCCCCCTCCCGGCGCCGCTTACGCCCTCCTCGCCGCTGACGGAGCTCAATAACTCCGCCTTCCGCCCGCTCTCTCTCTCTCTCTCTCTCTCTCGCGCGGGCGGCCGTCGGAAGAAAGTGACAAGGCATTAAAACAGACCGGCTCGAGACCCCCGGGGGGCGCCGCGGGGAGATTAGCTTTCGGCTCCGAATGGGGGGGGGGGGTAGGGAGGGATATGGGAAGGGGGGAGGGATGGAGGGGGAGGGAGGGATGGGAGGGATATGGGAAGGGAGGAGGGATGGGAGGGGAGGGGAGGTAGGGAGGGATGGGAGGGAGGTAGGGATATGGGGGGGTAAGGATGGATGGGGGTAGGAATGGATATGGGGGGCAGGTAGGGACGGATGGGATGGGAGGTAGGGATATGGAGGGGTAAGGATGGATGGGAGGGGAGGTAGGAATATGAGGGGGAGCAATGGATATGGGGGCCAGGTAGGGAGGGATGGGAGTGGAGGTAGGGATGGGAGGTAGGGGTGCAGGAGGGATAAACAAGTCAATTTACCTCCTCCTTCCCATTCTCTAGTCGGTTGTATCGGAAAACGAACAAGAGAAAATGAACAAAACAAGAAAACATTGATAATGATGGTAACGCGTACATAAACAAATACAAACAAAAACAGCAATAATAACAACAATAAAAATTACAATAATAATGAGAAGAATGAAACTACTAATAATGGCAATAATAAGAATGATAATAATAACAATAATAACAATAAGAAGAATGATAATAGTAATAATAACAAAAACATTAACAACAACAGCAACAACCACAATAGAAAACCGAACCCGCCCCTTCAGCTTAACCACGCCCATCGCCAAGGAGTCTCACCTCCCACAAGCAACATCACCTCCGAAAAGACAATGCACGCGCCCGCCCCCCCACCCGCCCACCGCCGCGCCGCCCACCCCGCCCACCGCCGCCCCGCCTACCCCGCCCACCGCCGCCCCGCCCACCCCGCCCACCGCCCTGTTTACCAACTCGCGAAATGGATAAGCGCGGCGGGGGGGGGGGGGGGGGGGCGCTGTCTCCGTCGCGGCCCTGACAGTCGTTGTCGGAAAAACCTCCCCGGACCCGACTTATGCTCCCCCGCGACTCCCCGACTGACGTTACGGTGTGATTATGTATGAATTATGTCCAGATTCTTGACGGCATCCATGGTCTTGCACTATAAAAAGCACCCCCTCCCCTCCTCCTCCTCCCCCTCCCCTCCTCCCCCTCCTCCTCCTCCCTTCTTTCTAATACCCATCAGCACCCTCCCTCCTCCTCCTGTTCTTTCTTCCTCATACCCATTAACCTCTTCCTCCTTCCTCCTTCCTTACCCCTCTTTCCTTCCTACTCTATACTTCCCCCTCCCCATCCTCCTCCTCTTCCTTCCTCCTCCCCCCTCCCCATCCTCCTCCTCTTCCTTCCCTTCCTCCCCCTCCCCCTCCCCATCCCCCTCCTCCTCTTTCTTCCTTCCTTCCCCATCACCCTCCTCTTCTTCTTCCTTCCTCCTCCCCCTTCCCATCACCCTCCTCCCTCCTTCCCCCCTCCCCATCATCCCCCCTCCTCCTCTCCCCATCACCCTCCTCCTCTTCCTTCTTCCTTCCTCATCCCCCCCCCCTCCTCTTCCTTCCTCCCATCACCTCCTCCTCCTTCCTTCCCCCTCCCTCCTCCCTCCTTCCTTCCCCTCCCCATCACCCCCTCCTCCTTCCTTCCTCCTCCCAAGATTCACAAAAGGAGCGAAAGACGCTCCTTCGTCCCTCAAGAATTCCCTTTTTATCGTCTGAGATTTTGTTTTATTCTTAGCTGGACATTCAACACAGACTGAGGGGAAAAGCGACAAAAAATAAAGTTATGTGTGTTAACAATGTATATATATATGTGTGTGTGTGTGTGTGTGTGTGTGTGTGTGTGTGTGTGTGTGTGTGTGTGTGTGTGTGTGTGTGTGTGTGTGTGTGTGTGTGTGTGTGTGTGTGTTTGTTTGTGAGTGAGTGAATGTATCACACACACATTCATGTAT
>NC_091557.1:12557231-12574731 GCF_042767895.1 Penaeus vannamei | reverse complement strand
ACAATGCGCGACTGTCCCCGGCGCGTCCTGCTCCCACCGTGGAAGCTGCGGCCTCGGCAGGCAAAGAGATGCGCTCCCCTGATAAGTCCCTGCCGAGGACAAGGGATTACGGAGGGAACTATTGTTGGCCCTGTCTCTCGTCTCGTCTCTCACTCTCATCTCTCTCCATTCTGTCTTCTCTCTCTCTCTCTTTCTCTCTTTCTTCCTCTCTCTCTCTCTCACTCACTCACTCACTCACTCTCTCTCTCTCTCTCTCTCTCTCTCTCTCTCTCTCTCTCTCTCTCTCTCTCTCTCTCTCTCTCTCTCTCCCTCCCTCCCTCTCCCTCCTCTTCCTCCCTCTCCCTCCCTCCCTCCCTCCCTCTCCCTCTCCCTCTCCCTCTCCCTCTCCCTCTCCCTCTCCCTCTCCGTCTCTCTCTCCCTCTCCGTCTCTCTCTCCCTCCAAGTGAAAACAAAATTACGAACCTTTGGCAGGCAGAAGGTAATACAGACATCAACAGCTACACAGCACCCGGGGAGAGAGAGAGAGACCCTATGAAAAAGGGGCGACGGAAAGGGGGGAAAGGAGTCAACAATAACCATGGCGTTGGCCGCACTAACCCAGTTACCCTTAATTAAGTGACAATGACAACCCTGCGAGCCCCCGCTTCCATCCACGGGTTCGGATTGTGCTTCGAAGAACCGCTGTTGAAGCCTTTTACTCCCCCGGGCCATGATCATCTTTCGCGTCCGAGGCTACTCCAGACTGCTCAAAATACACATGAAACTTCCTCTTTCCCCGCGACGGACGACGGTGAAATGGCGGCAGCTTTTGGTCGGCGTGAGCTGCGTCTCCCCCTCGACAAGTCGCCTCGAAAACTGCCCGTTCGGAAGTCGCTGCCTCGCCGGCCGACCCCGATAATTCGGTGGCACTGCTTCGAGCCGCCGCTGATGACTCGATTGTCTTTGGATACACGGATCCCGCCCCCTTGTCGCCCGCCGAGAGGAAAGGGGAGAGCCAGGGGCAGACGCGCAAGGGGGAGAATCAGACCCCGCCGGCTAAGATTTCCGACCTTACAGAGGAGCCCGGGGTGGCATTGTCTTCACGCGCGTGTGAACAATCAGCCGGGCTATTGTGACAGGAGGTGTTGCTTGAAATTGGATCAATGCGGCACATTGTCGGGTGCATTTTACAGGGAATTCGATCAATTACACACAAATTACGCCCATGCATGTCCAATGACGGCAATTAAGTTGAACGGAGTGCAGAGGTTTCAGGGACTTCCCCTCCGCCCTTCCCCCCGACACCCCCCACCCCGGTGAAACAACGTTAGGGCTGGAAAGAGTTGAAAATCTAGCTTGAAAAAAGGGAAATAATGCGTTCTATATTTCAACTTTGTGAATTTCTAATTTGGGATTAATACCAAATTAATACCAAATAAAATAATACAAAAGTAAATGAATACCAGGTAATATAATAACAAGGAAAATAACACCAAGTAAAATAACACCAAGTAAAATAATACCAAGGAAAACAATACCAAGTAAATTAATACCAAATAAAATAATACCAAGTAAATGAATACCAGGTAATATAATAACAAGGAAAATAACACCAAGTAAAATAATACCAAGGAAAACAATACCAGGTAATATAATACTAAGGAAAATAATACCATGTAAATGAATACCAGGTAATATAAAACCAAGTAAATTAATACCAATTAAAATAATACCAGGTAATATAATACCAAGGGAAATAATACCAGGCGAAATAATACCAGCAGGGTCATACGCGGCCCGACACAGGATGAGGCTCCTTGCTCGCGTGTACATAAACCCTTCACGGATGCGTCAACAAAATACTCGTGGAAAACAGTCCCTTCTTGTGCTCTCTCTCTCTCTCTCTCTCTCTCTCTCTCTCTCTCTCTCTCTCTCTCTCTCTCTCTCTCTCTCTCTCTCTCTCTCTCTCTCTCTCTCCTCCCTCATTCAGCTTCTTCCGAGCGTACATCCGTTCGTCAAGACGCGATTTTTATCCGTATTTTTTGTTTTATTATCCATCTACCCCTCTTTATTTCAGGCAGATTTTTTTTTCTTTTTTTTTTGGGGGGGGGGGGAGGTTGTTTTTTGTTTGGATTTTATATTTACGTAACTTTGATTTTGTGTTTACATGTTCGGCCCTTATTAGGGATTTTTATGTATCGTCCGTATGCGTTTTTCTTTCTGTCTCCCCTTTTCTTTTATTCCTGTCCTCCGTCACCCCTTTCCACTTCTTCTCCTGTGTCTCTCTCATATCCTCCTTCCCTTTTCCTCTTTTCCCCTTTCCCCTTACTCATTCTTCCCTTCCCCCTCCCTCCCTCCCCTACCCCCTCCCTTTCAGACACAATTCCCCTTTACTCCTTTCCTCTTCCTCTTCCCCCCTTTCCCCTTACTCATTCTTCCCTTCCTCCTTCCCCTTACTCGTTCTTCCCTTCCCTCTTCTTATTTCCCCTCTCCCCGTTCCCCCTCCCTCCCTCCCTCCCTCCCTCCCCCTCCCCTCTAGACACGAGTGCCTGTAGCCAAAACAATGCGAGGTGAGACAAAGGCCAAAGCCGCGGGGATCAACAGCGAGAGGAGGAGGCCTTTGGGGTATGGGGGGGAGGGGGAGGGGGGAGGGCATAGGTCGGGCAAAGGGGGTCATCCTGCCTTGAGTCAAGATCGCCCGTAACGAACATATTGTTTTAGTTTCCCCTCTCTCTCTCTCTCTCTCTCTCCCCTTGCTCCTACTTCCCCTCTCCTCCCCTTCTCCGTCCCCTATTCACCCTACTCCTCCTCTCCTCCTTCTCTTGTCTTCGTCTCTTTCTCCTCCTTTCCCCTTTTTTCTTTTATCCCTGCCTCTCCTCCCCCTACCCCCCTCACCCCCTTCGTCCTCACGCATTTCTGATTTCTCTTGTTACCTCTTTCTGTTTCCATTTTTTTTTTTTTGCATCTTCTACAAAATCACAAAGAAAAGGAATAAGACGATGTAAAAAGAGAAACAGAAAATGAGAAAAATAAAGAAATAATGAGAAAAGTAAAAAAAAAAAAAAAAAAGGAAGAAAGAGAGATAACACGAAGGAAAAAAACACACAGACGCGAACGCACACAAGAGAAGGTAACAAGCATAAAAAATGAAACAAAAGGAGTGAGAAGAACAATAAGAGAAAGCCATTGTTATCTTGTTGTTTCAAGGTCCCAGTGTTGTTGTTGTTGTTGTTGGCGTTCCGTTGTTGTAGAAGGGTGATGGCAAAGTGGCATTGTCCCTCCACGAGTCCTCTTGGGGAACAATTAAGTGGAGGCATCATTATGGAGAGAGAAGGAGGAATGGAGAAAGGAAGGGTTAGAAAGAGAGAGAGAGAGGAGATAGAAGGGAGGGAGGGAGGGAGGGTAGGAGGGAGGGAGGGACAAAGGAAGGAAGGAAGGAGAAGGGAGGTTTGTTATTAGGGAAAAACGCAGGGTAGGAGAGATGGGGAGAGAGAGAGAGAGAGAGAGAGAGAGAGAGAGAGAGAGAGAGAGAGAGAGAGAGAGAGAGAGAGAGAGAAAGAAAGAGAGAGGGCGGGCAGATTTGCACACGCTAACGACCAACACACAACAAACCACCCACCCACACACACACACACACACTCTGACGCAAGCATAAGCACGCGCGCTGTGAGAGGAGCCTAGTAAGCCCAGCGGACAAAGCGAGATCGCGGAAGACAGAGAGAGAGAGACGGAGGAAATACGAAAAGAGTGAGAGGCGGAGACACAAAAAGCGAGAGATTGAAGAAGAGACAAAGAGGAAGACATTGAGGCAGATACAGAGACAGGGGGGAGTCTTGGGCAAAGAGAGAGAGAGAGGAATAGAGAGATAGAGAGAGAGAGAGAGAGAGAGAGAGAGAGAGAGAGAGAGAGAGAGAGAGAGAGAGAGAGAGAGAGAGAGAGAAACTGAAGCAGAGACAGACACAGAGACAGAGAGAACGAAAGAGATAGAGACAGAGACATAGAAAAAAGAGAGAACGAAAGAGGCTGAGATGGACACAGACGGAGAGAAACAGAGAGAACGAGAGAGAAAGAGACTGTGGCAGAGACAGAGACAGAGGCGTGTGCTAATTGCATTATGCCTCGACCTATTCAGCAGCTCCACAAGATAGTCATGTACAAGTTCCTTTCTTCTAGGTACTCCTCGAGATGCCCAAAACGTGACATTTCAGCCGCCCGCGAGATGGGACAGAAGGAGGCATAAATAGCTTCACAAGGACCCAATCCCCCTCCTCCACCCCCCACTCCCACTCCCCAATCCCCCCCCCCACTCGTTCTCCCCAACCCCCCTCCTCCACTCCCCACTCCCACTCCCTGATCCCGTCCCTTCCGCTTCTTCTCCAAAGTCCTTCAGAGATAGAAGAAAGAGGAAGTGGGAAAAAAGAAAAAGGAAAGGATGTGGAAGAGAAACAGAAGGATAAGGACAAGGTGGATAGAGAGGAAGACAAGAATAGAAAAAAGGTCGAGAGGATATTGTGAATATTGATGCGAATGAGAGAAAAAAATAATAATAAGACGAGAACAAAAGAGGAAGAGGGAGAAAAAAAACTATAAACAAATATAACTGAGTAATATCAAAACTATAAACACCACCTTTAGGCGTTTTAAAAATAGTGAACGGTCTAAAGAAAGAGAGGCGAGAGAGATGAAAGAGAAAAGAAGAAAAGGACAAGGCAGGCGAAGACGAGAACGAACAGGCGACGTGACATAATGAGCGTAAGTAAGTCGAGGGAAACTCTTAGGCGAGAGACAAGAAGTCAGACCGGCGTGCAACTCGGCGATCCATTTATTATTCCACTCGAGCTAATGATGTCAAGCCTGTTACTTCCGTCATTAACAACAAAAGCTGCCCTTGGGGAACAAACTGCTCCCCTCTTTAACCCTATTATCCCGCCATTCCCGCCCTTAATTCCCCCCGTCAGAGAGCCCAAAGTCCCCCTAGGGTCCTTGACGATGGTTGGGACCCGAGAGTGTCGATCACAATTTGGTGGGTGGCGGCTGCCCTCGCCCCCTCTCCCCCCGCTCCCCTTCCCTCTGGTGGTGCGGTTGACACCTCAGGCGTCGGCTTGGTCACGGCTCTGACAGGCGGGTCCCTTCGGGCGCGCGGCCGGAGGAGCTCGCCGTCTCCGCGCCTCGCATACCAACCCGCTCCTCTTACAGGAAGATCCGCAGAGAGGCGCTCGGAGGAGAGGAGGCGTCGGGATGCCGCTCGGAGCCGCGATGATGGATGCGAGACACGGCGGCGCGGCGGAGGATCGGGGGAGACACTGACGCATCCCTCGGGAGGAAGATAAGGGTGTGGGACGCCTCAAGGATCCGGCGCAGGCCTTGGGAAACGGCTCACGGCTCGGCCAGGTGATTTGATTGTTGTTTAGACCGGTGTCAAGTTTACTTTGGATCGTCCTCTCCCTCCGGCGGCGAGGAGGATGACGAGAATAAACTTGTATCAAAGCTACACTCGTGTACACTTACACACACGAGCGTTAACCATCTTACCTGAACAAGAGCATAATTAATGATTCCACTAATGACCCTAGCTCTCCGAGGGGTCGAGTGTAACGACCCAACTTAGGGAACTTACCAAGAGAAATGACCCGGGACTCATTATCAGAAACTACAGGCAGATTACGAGACAAGAGGCTTTGGAAGACCTGGGAATTATGGCTCATATACGGCTTGGCAGGGATCTCGGCAAATGTTTTTCTGTTGAAATTTTCATCGTCTGTCTCTCTCTCTCTCTCTCTCCCTCTCCCATCCTCTCTTTCCCTCTCCCTCTTCCTCTCTTTCCCTCTCCCTCACCCTCTCTCTTCCTCTCTTTCCCTCTCCCTCACCCACTCTCTTCCTCTCTTCTCCCCTCCCCTCCCTCTCTCCCTCTTTCGATCGGCCTCTTTTTCTCACGCGTATTCAGAAGAAATCGATATTAGCAAAGAGTCACCGACACTCCTGGGAAAATCACAGGAGCTGACAAGAATAAACTCTTAAGCCCACATTGCTGTAACCCAATGCCCCTGAGATCCAAATTAGCTGACCGCGGGTCATCATTTAATGGCGCAGGTCACCTTAGGTCACACGGACGGGGTACCGCATTTCCTTCCTGGCAGGTCACTCGGAGGCCTCCCGAATGTCTGATGGAATTCGGAAGCCAAGTCACCGCGAGGTCAAGGGAGGTGACAGAACTCCTCCTGTGGGAATGTGACAGGTGAAAGGAACCGCGGCGGGATGAAGGAGGTCAGGTCAAGAGCAGGTCGAAGCGATTGCGACGAGGAGGATGCCCGGAATCGACCACAGAATGCAACAGCAAGACGCTTCTATCCCCAGCGCGAGGTGATCCTTCCGGCCGAGGAAGCCCACCCTCGACCTATGTCTCATTTCTCGTCTTTTATCGGCGACGTCAAGGCAGTTTTTCCTGCTCAATGTCTTAGCAATTATAACAACCCTTTATGCACCGACACGCGAGAGCATAATCTTAATCCGGACCTCACATTGAGCTACAGCGACGGAAACCCACAATACAGCTGACGTCAGCACGCGCAAGAATCTCTTTTGTCCTTCACATCCTGGTCAGCTACAACAGTTAGTCGTCTAATTTGCATACCGTTTTCATGCAATAAATACTGGGATTTGCTTTTTATGAGCTTCCGGTATGACAAAGGAAAATAGTTGGTGCAGTCATCGACTCGAGCTAGAAAGCCAACAATAAGGAGGAATAACAGACGACCAATCACGTCTGACCTCTAATCAGTCATTATTCTTTGTCATAAATTCATTTGTTTTCTTGAACTTCTTAGCCAGGCCATACAAATGCCGTAACGTATGCTTTTCACCTCGTTTCCATTTCGAGGTTCAGTCAGATTCAACCAGAGCGAAACTCCTCCTAATACACTCCCGACTTCAAAATAATATGATGATGATGATAATGACCAGGAGGTGGAGGAGGAGAAGAGTGATAATAACATAACACTGACGATAACATCAACAACTCGACCAAGAAAGCTTTTCGCAAGGATGTTCCTCCTGCGACGAACAGAGCCGCGACTCCGACCCCGCGCCGCCGTTGCAAAAGAAGCTGCAACGCACACCACGCAAGGGGGGGGAGGGGGGCGGCTTAGGATGAGAAGCCCTTTGAAAGATCGCCGATACGCAGCAGCCGCACCTTTGACGAAGCCGCGGGCGTGTCTTTATGCGTATGTGTTAGTTTCAGATGTCACAAATCGCGTGATAAGTATCGCTTGTTGGGTGTTCGGAACTTCGCGGGGTAAGGATGGGTTTGCCGAGAAGGGGGAGGAAGGACAGGGAGATGGGGGAGGGAGGGAGAAGGAAGCAGAGAGAGAACGAGAAAGAAAGAGAAAGAGAAAGAAACAAAGGGAGAGACAGAGGGAGGAAGATACAAAAACAGAGCGAGACAGACGGAAAGAAAGCGAGAGCAAGAGGGGGAGAGAGAAAGGGAAAGAGGCAGAGAGAGAAGAGGCACATAGGTATAAGTGTGTGTGTGTGTGTGTGTGAGAGAGAGAGAGAGAGAGAGAGAGAGAGAGAGAGAGAGAGAGAGAGAGAGAGAGAGAGAGAGAGAGAGAGAGAGAGAGAGAGAGAGAGAGAGAGAGAGAGAGAGAGAGAGAGAGAGAGAGACTGACTGACTCAGACTCCTCCAGACAGCCATTCCAGTCCCGTAAAGCACCCCGTTAATTCCTAGCTGTCCCGCGCTCACTCAAGAAGCTATCAGGAATCCCGCTCTCCTTAACATTCCGGCTTCAGTTCTGCAGCAGAGCCTCCGAGCCATTAGTAGATGACAGGAAATTAACTCTGCTAGCGGGATGGGCAGGTGTAATGGGGATGAATGGGAGTAATTGCTATAAATGGGTGATAACTAGCAGTTAGCATTCCTGGCCCGGGGCTGCAACGTCCGCAACGAGGCACTTTATTATCATACTCGGGACGCTCGATAGTTTCCAAAATAATTTTCAAAAGTGCTTGCAAACGTTTATGACGGGAAGACGAGGGCGGTGGTGGGGAGGGAGTGGCCGAGGTGTTTTGTGTCCTTGACTTTCCTGTTTACATTTAAACGGACATTTTCCCAGCGACGTGATGTACTGGTATGGCTGCGGCGGCGACCATTACCGCTGTCTCATGGCGTTGGCGGTTCTGCAAGGATCACTTTTGTATCCTGATTCGATTAGGGAAGGAGGAGGAAGGGAGGGAGATGGCTGGAAGAGCTGAGGGAAGACGGTAGGCGAGGGGAGGATATGGAGAGGAGAAAGAGAGGGGAAGAAGAAGAAAGAGGAGGGAGAGAAGGAGTTGGAGGAGAAGAAGAAGAAGAAGACGGAGGAGGAGGAGGTGAAGGAGGAAATTGAGGAGAGAGAGAGAGAGAGAGAGAGAGAGAGAGAGAGAGAGAGAGAGAGAGAGAGAGAGAGAGAGAGAGAGAGAGAGAGAGAGAGAGAGAGAGAGAGAGGAGAGGGGGCTTTGAGTTGGAAGTGGAAAGACGGAAATAGACAGAGAAATGTACCAAAGGAAGCAAAGCAAAATTAAGCCTCATCTCTTCCGCCAAAATTGAGAGAAAAAAAGCAACAGAGACAAATACAAATGAAGAAGAGGAAAAGGGACAAAATAATTCTTGCACAACACCTCAAGCTCCCGATATTTCACCCATCTTCCCACCGCGCTCTGAAGCCACGCACAACAAGCAAAATAGATGCAAACTTGTCTACTCGGGAACGTTCCTACAAATGTCCACCTCCGAATACTCGTTTGAACTACGTGTGAACACCTCCTCCCTCTCCCCCCTCCCCCCCCTCAACTTGCTCTGCCAACGCATGTCTTTAAAGTCATATATTTTTCTGCCATTTACAGACCATCTTAAGGATAAATTAGCCTTATTAGTGATACGTCGGCAGGATGTAAGCAGCTCCTATGTTGCCAGACTTCGCTTGGCAAAACACCGTCATGATGTCCCCATGACAGGATTTTGATGATGTGTTCAGTCTAAGCAGTTATATGTGAACGTCTAAATGATGATCCAAGTCTTCCAGAACACACGAGTTGAGTATGCACAATGTGCCCGTCGTAGAACTTCCCTTGAAGCGGTTCACCTTCCGTTACTCATCCAGCCAGTGAAGTAACAATTCTATAATGAAACTGACGAGACCGTATTCAAAAGGTCTAGTTCCTGCCAAAGCCGAAAACGCTGTTACCTCACTTAGCACGACTGAACAACAGGTTCGAGGGGGAATTCCGGCGTGTCACGTGCTTCTCACGAGGGGGCCTACAAAATTCCATATTTGAGTTAATAAGTTCCAAATACCTGAGCGAGGGGAGAGACTCACAATATGCCTCTCGCACTGTGACTCACGGGGACTTGTTCTGAACCCGCTACCTCTTCCCCGTGTTCTTTCAAATCGTTGTATAACCTCCCTTTTGGCTCCCTGTTCACGTGTTGTCCGTGTCATTTCTTTAAATTTAAGCCAGACTTACGACTGCGCCAGAGTACATTATTGTTTTGTAAAGTCAACCAAGGGAATACTTAAGCGTGCACCAAAAATTGGCTCCACAGGCAACCCATTCGATACAACGCGGGTTATGAGCGAAAGTCCCGTGCTCAGCCAATCAGAAGACAGAACCACATCAATACTTCCTTCTCACTGGTCCATTAGGCACGCCTGTCGTCCGCCGGTGACAGGCGCGCCAGATGAACAGCCGGGAAAGATCTCCTAGGCTTTTACGTGTGTGTAAATAACGTCCCTCGGATACTTGATTATATAAACAAACTCCTGATAACAAGCTGTAAGACGAAACGGAAAATAAGACGCTTCAGTCATCTTGGGGGAAAAAAAGAAAGACAAAAAAATATATAAGAAAAACGGAAGTTTGAAAGGAACCATGCTGGTTTCCCGTAGACGGAGCCAGTAAGTATTTCCCGATTTTCACTTCCGATCATAACGGCCCCTGGTGTGTGCTCCTCCCCCCACCCCCCGGCCGCCACACAGCCCTGCATTCCGACGGTGTTTACAAAAAAAATCACTCGACTTAATTTCCTTTCCATCAACGAGTACAGAGATGTTTGAAGACTCGCAGAAGCCACCTGCCACATCCCGTCTCGACGCTGTTCTACGCGACGCGGACGAGACGGCGAAAATACCTGCGTCCATATTACTTGAACAGGAGGACAAGTAGCTTTCTTATGCGTGGGTGCTGGGGAGGTGGGGTGGGCGGGGGTGGGGGGGGGTAGGGGCGGAGGGGAGATAACAAGATTCTGAAGAAGTCTATCCGGTCCTCTTCCCACCCCTTCCCCTGCCCCTGCCCCATACCCCGTCACCCCCCACTCCCGTCCCATACCCAACCCACGTGGTGTCAAGTGTATTATTTTGGGTGGTGACGTTGTGGGCGGAAATGGGCGTTTTGGAGTTCGTGTGAGACCTGTCGAAGGCGCAAAGGCGACCTGACCTCCGGCGTTCTTCCTTCCCCTCCTCCCCTCGTAACCCCTCTTCCCTCTCCCCTCCCCCCCTCCTCCCCTCGTAACCCCCGCACGCACAGGTCGGGAGGTCAACAGGTTTGAAGGATGGAAGGAAGGGCTTATTAAGAGTTGAATGGGGAAGCTGACGGGAAGGAAGGAGAGGGGGAAGGAGGAGAGCGGGAGATGAAAGAAGAGAAGGAAAAATAAAAGTAGTTGTCATTTATAACTTAATAAATACGAATACGTTCCCATTATTTCATTCTCACGATTCTAAAATCTCTAACACGCCCATTTCTTCTAAATAAGGTATACATTTAAGCATCAGACATTCTAAGAAAAACCGTAAAAAAAAAACTTCATGATAGACACCAACACAAAATCTTTTTATTACTTCACCACATCCCTTTCGTCAGTCCATCACCCCCCCACCCCTCCCTTCCATGCCCTCCCCCCCGTGAACATTTGCCCAGGTGCTGCTCTACCCAGGAGCACATCTGCGGCCTCGGTCACCCTCGCTTGGATAATTCTTTACCTCGAGGTCGATTTTAATGGCGTATCGATGGCAATGGTGATTATAGTGACTGCCAATATGATTTTTATCATTATCATTATAAGCAGTAGCGGTAGTATTGCTACGAATGGTGTTGATATCAATATTCCAGTATCAGTATTAGTCGTATTCTCTCTTTCTCCTCCTTTTTTTCTTTTCTCTCTCCCTTTCCCTCTCCTCCCTCCCTTTCCCCTTCACCCTCTCCTTCTCCCTCCCTTTCACCTTCACCCTTTACTACACCGTCTCCCTCTCCCTCTTCCTCCCTTTCTTCTTCACCCTCTCCTCCCTCTCTTTCTCCTTCACTCTTTCCCTCTCCCACCCTTTCTTCTTCACCCTTTCCCTCTCCCTCCCTTTCTCCTTCTCTTTATCCCTATCCCTCCCTTTCTCCTCTCTATCCCTCTCCCTCCCTTTCTCCTTCTCTCTATCCCTCTCCCTCCCTTTCTCCTTCTCTTTATCCCTATCCCTCCCTTTCTCCTTCTCTGTATCCCTCTCCCTCCCTTTCTCCTTCTCTTTATCCCTATCCCTCCCTTTCTCCTTCTCTCTATCCCTATCCCTCTCCCTCTCCCTACCTCTAATCCTCCCCCTTTCTCCATTTCTCCTTGCAAGACGCAACTCTCGTGCAATCACAGTCTGACGTGCTTGTTACTCACCATTCACTCTGTCTGACGGCGGTATGCAAAAATGAGCTCTCGGACTAGTTAGATTACGTGTGCTTGTTCCTTGTCGCTTGTCAAGGACGCGGCGGAGACAGTGGGCGCGAGAGGCAGTGTTGCAACGGGAGGTCATGAGGATTTTGATAAATTCATTTTAGCTTTTGGGTTGCAAGGGCGTGGAAATTGTTGTTAGAAGGGATGATGATGGTGATAGTGGTCATCATCGCCAATTGCAGCAACAAGCGTATCATCTTATTGACAAATATGACAATGGTGATGCTTGTTGATATTTACTGATGGTAATAATGGTGACAATAACGATAAGACTATAATAATGATAATGATAAATACAATTATTGTTATCATTTCGTGACCATTATCATTAATATTACTATTATTATCATTATCATTATTATTATCAACATTCCTATGTCAATCATCACCATTATAATAATAGTAATGATACTAATTATCATTTATATTGTCACTGATATAATCAGTATCATTCTATAATAATCATCATTTTGTCAATATTATTAGAAATAGTAATATTCTTATTATCACTATCATCACCATTAAGATTATTGTCATAACCATTATAGCAAATACATGTGTCAGTCACAACGCCACAACGAGTTATATCCTACGCAAAGAAACACACACACACACACACACACACACACACACACACACACACACACACACACACACACACACACACACACACACACACACACACGCACATACACACACACGCACACACGCACACAAACGAGCAATCCACCCCGCCAACAACAATCTAACGAGGGGATCCCGCAACCTCCTCGATCATTACAGCTGATCTGATAACACTTGCGGCGAGCTGTTCCCGCAACACACGTGGCGAGATAATCCACATGAATCCGGGGGCGTTCGTGAATGATCGACTGACATAATCATGTTTGGCCGAACGATAATCCGGTGACGAGGGGGCGCGCGGAGAAGCGTAATGATGACGTAATCATGATCCCATATGGAATTGAGAGGGGGGAGGGGAGGGGAGGGAAGGAGGGAGGGATTTGGGGTGCGGGGAGTGGAGAATAGGGAAGGAGGGAGGAAGGAGAGATAAAGGAAAACTATATATACATGTATATGAATATAAAAAGAGAGGGAGAGAGAGAGAGAGAGAGAGAGATAGAGAGAGAGAGAGAGAGAGAGAGAGAGAGAGAGAGAGAGAGAGAGAGAGAGAGAGAGAGAGAGAGAGAGAGACAGACAGACAGACAGACAGACAGACAGAGAGAGAGAGAAGAGCAGAGACAGAGACAGAGAGAAAGATTCTGCCACCACGTACCTTAGGTGTCGTCTAGAACGTTAATGACTATCACGGAGTTCCATAAAAATAATATATTCGACAAGCCACACAAGCGCCCCCCCCCCTTCTAACCCTCCTTCGCCCCATCCTCTCACCCCTCCCCTTCGCCCCATCCTCTCACCCCTCTCCTCTCCCCATCCTCTCACCTCCTCTCCTCACCCTGATCCTCTCACCTCCCCCTCCCCCAGCACACACTAAAATGGCATACCAACATTATGCAAATTTGGAGACTTTAAATACCCCGCTAGACACTTGACTCCTGAAGAAGGGGGGGTGGGGAGACGGGGGAGAGAGGGGGGATGGGGAGACGGGGGGGGAGGGGAGAGAGGAGAGAGGGGGGGAGGGAGAAGGGATAGAAGGGCAAGGGGAACAAGAGGGGGGGTGGAGGGAGAGGGGGAAGGGGTTTGAGTGCCACATGAGATTAGACCGGCTACCGACCTGGCACCCGGCACCCTATCGGCCTATTATCCGGCTCTGCGTCCGTTTGTGTTCTCCGGAACCGTTGTGCCGGAGGGGTGGGTGGGGTGGGGTGGGGGGGAGGGGGAGATAAGGGACGTGGGAGGTAAAATGGAGAGACAACCTAAAAATAATAATAATAATAATAATAATAATAATATTAATAATAATAATAATAATAATAAAGGAGAAAAAAAATAAATAAATAAAAAAATTAAAAATAATAATAATAGTAAAGTAATATTTCACTGCGTTTCATCTGTACGAAATACTTTCGTCCAACAAGAGGAACCGATCTGAATACATTTTCTTGCCTGATTTGCCTTTCTCGTATTTTTTCAGCTTTGAACTCGCAGCTTGTGTGTGTGTGTGTGTGTGTGTGTGTGTGTGTGTGTGTGTGTGTGTGTGTGTGTGTGTGTGTGTGTGTGTATGTGTCTGTGTGTGTTTGTGTGTGTGTGTTTGTGTGTGTGTGTGTGTGTGTGTGTGTGTGTGTGTGTGTGTGTGTGTGTGTGTGTGTGTGTGTGTGTGTGTGTGTGTGTGTGTGTGTGTGTGTGTGTGTGTGTGTGTGCGTGTGTATCTTTATCTATCTATTCATCTTCTTCTTTTTTAACGAATATTCAGCGATATCCAATTATAGCATTCGTACACACAAGTGTTTTGAGGAGAACAGCTGTGTGATGAGAGCGAAGAAAAAAAATATATAAATCTTTATGACAAGTACTAGATTTCCAGCGCCATTTTGAACTAGCCTCTCTCCCTTCCGCTTCTCGAATCTTCCAAAACCAATCACTCAACCACCGTCAAAAAAGAGGACATTAAACGACCGTGTAAAATCCTACAGTTTCATTTCCGCAAATCGTTCATAAATAGCGTTTTCGTAGCGCCCCGGATCGATGCATCCGGATTCATCTCCTTCCGTCTGACCGCGGTACTGCGAACGCCAATTTGGGGGCAGGAGGAAGCGGCCTTTCTGAGCCTCACGTAAATGTCAGTTGGTGGGTGCCATTGCTCCGCCATGCGTAGTATTGGAAATCTATTGGATTTATGTCAGAAAGTCGGCAAGATTGTCGTAACGCTAATATTTCACATTTCAAAGCCAGTGGGATCAAAGCTCAATCTTATCTTCAGATATAAAAGAGGCCTAATATACTTCAAGAGAAAAAATATCTAAAGAAATGTGATAAGACAAATACGTAAATATTTTTGTTACTAATACAAAATATATAAAAAAAAACGTAAAATGTGAACATGTACACATACCAAAAAAAATCTTATATTCTGACTTGACACGTGATAACTGCCCCCCCCCCCCCAGGATGTCAATCTTAGAAATAACTCGCGAGAAAAGCCAAACCAAAACAACAAAATGCGTTTCATCTACAAAACAAGACAAAAAAAAAAAAAAAAAAAAAAACACGCCTAGTCAAATTCCCCGCATCCGAACGCATCCGATTTCAAAACGCGAAACATGCAGCGGTCCGGACGAGGCCTTTGACGCGCGCGGCCGCCATGGCCTCTCCGCCGCCGCAGATAGATAGGCCCGCTTCTCTCCCCATCTCTCTCCAGCCTCCGCGAGATACGTCATCTGCTCTCATCTCGCGTCTTATCCCGCCCGCAGATCGGACGCGACAGGTCAATCTCCGACAGAAGTATGAGGTCTGCGGGAATTTCATCTGGCGTGATTGGGAACCAGTGATTGGAAGGCTATGATGAGGACGGCGGTCCCTCGGCCGGAAGAACGCGTGGACGGACGGACGTGTGTGTGTGTGTGTGCGTGTGTGTGTGTGTGTGTGTGTGTGTGTGTGTGTGTGTGTGTGTGTGTGTGTGTGTGTGTGTGTGTGTGTGTGTGTGTGTCTGTTTGTGTGTAGGTTTGCGTGTCACACATGGCGACACACGAGGCCCTCATTCTTGGAAACTTACGTTCAGCTGTCTTTCAAAAGCTCTGAAATAGCTGAAGATGATGGATTCCTTCCTCCGCGCTTACATTTCTGAGAGTATCGACGCTTGTATTTTTATGCCCAAACACACTACGTCTGTCGACACATCTCTCAGTCTACCCATCCGTTAATTTGAATCCAAATACCTCTCTATCTACAGTATGTATACACCCGGACACACACACACACACACACACACACACACACACACACACACACACACACACACACACACACACACATATATATATATATATATATATATATATATATATATATATATATATATATATATGCGTTGGGAGGAGATAATTTGTACATTTCTTTATTTATTCATGTAGTCTATATTAACTACACAATATAGGTGTGACCGTACGTCAGTATACGAGTTAAAACATCAGTGTATAACATTAAGGTGTAAAGTGTCTCACCTGTCATATAATCTTGGCAAAGGCGAACTCACTCACGTGTCATGGCCCTTATTCACCTCACAACTCACCACGCACGCACGCACGCACGCAGACATACTTACAAACTTACTCCTCACTTCACTTTCTCTCTCTCTCTCTCTCTCTCTCTCTCTCTCTCTCTCTCTCTCTCTCTCTCTCTCTCTCTCTCTTACACACACACACACACACACACACACACACACGCATGCACTACTGTGTCTTTGATATCTGTCCTTTCGCTTATATAATGATTTATATCCGTATGAATGTCTATCTATCTATTTACCTGAGAAAGACACATGAACTAATCTCATAAATTGTGACTTTATCTGCCCACTATTGCCCAGCTGACGCATTGTCCTAATCGGCTAAACAAACACTCCACTCAACCACCTCGTTAAAGCGGCCGAAACACCATCCACCTCTAAAGACCACTAATAGGCGGCCGTTGAAATGCGAAAGAGATATCCAACAACAAACGAGGCGGCCCTTAAATCACCGGGATTTTTGCCAATAGGAAGTTAGCGACACTCAATAAGAGACACGAACGCCCGCCCTGACATTTACGGCTCCGAACGCATCGGATTTGCATCGTAAACAGGATTCGGTTCGCTTGTGAAAGGATCGGATGCTACTCCTGCGAAGCTCGCGGTGATTCCGGGGGCCGTTGCGAAACTCTATACTCTACGATTGGTTAACGAAGTGTGTGCGCACGTGTGTTTCGATTTTTCCTACACACATACACATATAGATAGACAGACAGATGTTAAGTGTGTACATATGTGTATTTCAATATCTCCTACACGATAGATAAAGAGATATAATGTAGACGCGTGGGAGGCTTATTTCGATATTTCCTACACAAACAGACAGACACAGAGATATAAAGTGTCCGCGCGAGAGGCACCTATACGCATGCGCATGTCGGCCTCCACGTGTGCATGCTCGCGCGCGCCTCAGCATCCTCCGTCCGCCAGCGTCGCGCGACACCCAAGCGCCATAAATCTCGCGATCCCGGAGCCTCGAAATGGCGCGGGGGGGGGGGGGGGGGGGGGGGCACGTCCGCGCTCGGGAGACGCCGCAGCCCTCGCGAACTTAGCTCGGAATTTATAAATACGACAGAGTAAACAAACTCCCGACCACAAAAAAAAAGAAAGAAAAGAAAAAAAAAACTTAAATATTCGTATCTCCGTGTATTACTGCGAGGACGGACGGGGGGGGAGGGGGGGGGGGTAGCGTGATTCATACCTGTACATCTTCGTTCGCATTATTCTGGTTTTAATTCTGTGTATGTAAATCATATTCTTTTCGCTTTCTCGATCTGTCTGTCTAATTGTCATTGTCTGTCTCCATTTCTCCATCTCTCTCTCACTCGTTACTTCTCTCCTTCTCTTTCTTTCCGTGTCTCTCTCCTGTGTACTCTTTTCAGCATACATATATACAATATATATATATATATATATGTATATATATATATATATACAAAAAAACGTGTGAAAAAGGGACTTCACCGCATCCCTTCTTCCCCCATTTTCGCCACTCAATTTTGGCGTAAAAAATGCGCATAAAGTCCGTTACTTATTTCCTTATCCTTACATCCTTAAGGACCCGGGGAGGGGGAGGAGGAGGAGGAGGGGGCATGGGGTTA
>NC_091557.1:12534731-12544731 GCF_042767895.1 Penaeus vannamei | reverse complement strand
CTGGCCTCCTGGAGGCGGGCCTGGAAGTAGGGGTTGGCGAAGGGGTGCAGGTGCTGCGTGAGGTCGTCGGAGTCGGCGGAGCTCTCCCGACGGCTCCTCTTGGCGTCGCCCGACGCCACCTCGGAGTCGGACCACCTCGCGGGGGACATGCCGACGGTCCCTTCGTCGCAGCCGCCGTAGCTGAACTCTGAGCCGCCGGCGGAGTTGTCGGAGTCGCCAGCGGTCGTGGAGACGAGAGGAGGCGCGTCCTCCACCAGCATCTCACTGGCGTCGCTGTAGGAATCGAGCACCTTCGTCGGCAGCGACTTGCGCTTCGACGACATCGTCAGTCTGGGGAAGAAGCAAAAAGGCTTTCAGCAAAAGCGATTGGCAAGTCCCGTGGCAATATCATCAACTGAATATAAGGATTATACAACACTGCTATTAAAACTAGCACACATATGTCTATGTAATAAAAACAACAGCGGGAGGTGATGGCCAGGCGCGCGCTATCGGGAAGGGAATGAGCAGCAGAAGGCGAGTTGCGTATTTGTCCAACATCAGCGTAAACCATCGGCAATACCTCGACGCACTTGTAAATATTCATATCTTGTAGTCCGATCATGCGATCACTCCCCAAGCAAAGCCAATATAAACCTTGAACCTGACATCTCCCTCCCCCCTCCCTACCCTCTCTCCTCCTCCTCCTCCCCTCTTTCGCTTACCTGCCCTGCCTCTCCCTTCACTCTCCCTTTTCCCCGTTCCCCCCATCCGTAGGCTGTCTTCCTTACCCTTCCTCCTCCTCCTCCTCCTCTTCTTCCTCCTCCTCCTCTTCTTCTTCCTCCTCCTCCTCCTCCTCCTCCTCCTCCTCCTCCTCCTCCTCCTCCTCCTCCCCCCCCTCCTCCTCCTCCTCCTCCTCCTCCACCCACGACCCCCACCACCCTCTCCCCGTCACCAGCTGGCTAATAATAGACGAGCTGCCGTACCAGTCAAGTCTTTACCTGCTGCAGCTTCATCAGCGACTCTATGGGGTGTGTGATGGACTTACTCTTACAAACTGTTATTTTTGTCCCGCCGTGTCACGCATCTGGCCTCTCTCTCTCTCTCTCTCTCTCTCTCTCTCTCTCTCTCTCTCTCTCTCTCTCTCTCTCTCTCTCTCTCTCTCTCTCTCTCTCTCTCTCTCACTCTCTCTCTCATTCTCCGTGCGTGTATGTATACGTATATATGCAAACGAACACACACACTTACACACACACACATATATAGAGAGGTAGATAGATATAGAAATGTATACACACACATATACATACGTATATACATACACATTATGCACATACAAGCAATACGGCACGTGCTTGTACAGGCGCGTAAACACACAAGCACCGAGGGCCACGACCCCCCCCCCCCCCCCCGAAGCGCGAGAAGGAAATCGCGGGGGAATCGCCGGAGCGGCCTACGTCCCGATCGCCTCCGACGCAACTCGAGCCGCGACCAAGGCCAACGAGCACGTAATTACGCCGTCGGAATTCCTGTGATGTCTTGCGTCCGCCGAGTCGCAGCACGAACGGCCGAAAGATGATTTATACTTCCGGCAGCGAACGCATATCGCTTGGCTTCTTCAAAGAGATATTGTCAACACGAACCCCCTTCGCCTCTCCTCCCCCCTCCCTCGCCCCTTTCCCCTTACTCATTTACCCCTTACCCCTCTCTCCCTCCTCTTTGCCCTTCCCCTCCCTCTTCCCTCATTCCCCTTCCCTTACTTCCTCCCCCCTCCCTTCCCCTCCCCCCTCTCCCCTTCCCCTTCACATCTACCCCCACAGGGACGAGACAATGGGGGGGAGGAGGGGAGGGGGCATAAGCGACTATGTTTTCTTATTTCATGAATGGATGCGCAGTAGCTTTGCACAGGTGGAGGGAGGGGGGTGAGGGGGTGAGGGGGTGAGGGGGAGGAGAGGTGAAAGGGACAGTGTATTTCACGATTATTATTATTATCACTATTATTGAATTTCCCTTCTTCGCGTATACATTTTTGAGTGTCCGTCAAATGTTTTCTGCTCTTTTTTTGCAGTCTGCTTTTTTCGCGAACGACGAGGAAAGAGAGAGAGAAAAAAACGAGATAACAGAGTGGGGAGAAAAGAAAAACACGTAAAAAAGAGTGTTACTAAAACTTTTCCGAAGTGTATTTCTTGTAGACAGGCGATGAAAGGGGAGACCAGGTGAGAGTAAGAAACAGGGGGGATAGGGAGAGGGCGAGAAGAGAATGGGGGGAGAAGGGAGAAGGGAGGAAGTACAAAAGGGGAGGGGGGGCGAAAGGAGGAAGAGAAGGAAGAGTAGGAGGAGGAGAAGGGGGATAAAAAGTAGGAAAGTTAGATAGAGGAAGGTAAGGACAGATGGAAAGAAGAAAGAGGAGGAAGAAGAGAAGTGATGAAAGAAAATGATATAAGACGGAAATGAAGGAGAAAGAGACGGAAAATGAAATGAAACATATAAATTAAGACGAAGAAAGGAAGAGGAGACACAAAGCAGATAAAGAAAGAAAAGAGCAGAAAGAGAAAGGGAATAAGGAAGGAAGACAGCAGAAATGAAATAAAAAAAAATAAAAACAGGAGAAAGAGAAATGAAAAAAGAAGAACATGAGAAATGAAATAAAGAAGAGAAATAAGAAAAAAAATAAATAAAGAAGGGAAATAAGAGAAAGGGAATAAAGAAGGGGAATAAGAAGGGAGACGAGAAGAAGGGGTGAAGCAGAGGATCTTAATCTGTTTTCGGTGTGATCGGCGACCTCGTGAAAGAGAGACGCAGCAATTTATGGCCCATTCGCTCTCTCGCTTCTCCCTACATTTATTCTCTCTCTCTTATGCCCCCTTTTCGTTTGCCTTTCTTCGTTCTTTTAGACTTTTTGCCGTTTTTTTTTCTCCATTTTCGCTGTGTGTGGTTTTCGTTTTTTTTTTTTTTTTTAGATTTGAAATTTTCTTTTTCTCTTCTTTTGTTTTTCGTTTTTTGCTATGTACATATTTCGTTCGTTTCTTTAACATTATTTTCGTTTTTATTTCACTTTTGTATTCTCTTATTTCGTCTTTCGCTCTTTAAGTTTCACACTCTGTTTTTTTCTGTTCTGCCATTCCCTCTTTCGCTCGTTAGATTCTCTCTTTCTTTCTTCCCTTCTCCTTTCATTCGTTATATACCATTTTCTTTTTTTTTTACCTTTTCCTCTCCTCTTATTCCCCTTTTCAAATTTTTAACTCCATTTTCTTTTTTTACCTATTCCTCTTTTCTCATTCCTTTTTCGTTCTTTAAATCTAATTTTCCTTTATTCTCTTCCTATTCTCTCATTCCCCTTTTAGCTCTTTCAACCCCATTTTCTCCCTTCCTCGTCCATCACGGGGTCACTCCCAATTGAAAATCGAAAAGCCTTCAAAAAAACGAAAACGAAAAAAAAAGCCGAAAAGAATACAAGAAAACCGCAATAAATCAGAATGAGCGATGGTGGAGACATCTATTGCACGACAATTTAAGTGGACAGAGAGAATTTTAATGCGCTTCTTTATCAGATAATTGAGGCTACGTTCTAATGGGTTTTAAAGCAGGTAGTGCGTAGAGAAGAGGGAAAAAAGGCATAGGTAGGCATAAACCATTCATAAATCATATGGCCGAGGTATGACACGTGTGGACACTTACTTACATGCGCACATACGTACGTACGTACATGATATGTGTATTCATTCACTCGTTTTCTTCTTTCGGCTTTCTATGGCATCTGTGATTATTTACTCTTCTTCTTCTTCTTCTTCTTCTTTTTCTTCTTCTTCTCTCTTTCTCTTTCTCTTTCTCTTTCTTTCTCTCTCTCTCTCTCTCTCTCTCTCTCTCTCTCTCTCTCTCTCTCTCTCTCTCTCTCTCTCTCTCTCTCTCTCTCTCTCTCGCTCGCTCGCTCGCTCGCTCGTCAGAAAAGTCCCCCGGGTACAGGCTCACCTTAAATCACGACATGTTGGGATTCATTTGGCACCACTTTGTCTAATCCCCCTGGGAGCTCACCCCTTCCCCTCCCTTAGCCTCGATCCCCTCCACCCCCTTCCCTTCATCACCTCCAGCCTCCCTTAATACCCTTAGATCTACCCCTTAACACTCCTCAAGGGTGTGCTGTGGTCAGGTGTGGCTGAGGAGGGAGGGAGAGGAGGGGAGGGAGGGCACTGGACGAAACAGCTGGTGCGATCTCCAGCTGGTAAAACACGCCTTCCTTTCTCGTTCGCTTTATCCAGGGCTTCGCTATAGAGGGGTTGCCGTGACAGGCGAAGGGGAGGGGGGCGCAGGGAGGCAGAAGGGGGTCGGGGGAGGGCTACAAAAGAGTGTGTATGTCATGAGATTATGACATGATGTCTGTCATGAACAAGGGCCAACTGTTTCATGACTATTATTGTTGGGCGCGATGGAAAGGGGGCCGTGGATGGAAGGCTATAAAGAAGGAGGGGAAAAAAAGGGGTGGGAGGGAGGGAGGGCGGGAAGGAGGAGTCAGGGGGCGTGTGTTGGGGGAGGGGTTTCAATGCCCTCCCAAAGAAGCTGATCCTATTGGTTGAGGTTATAGTATGTTCACTTCTTGCAAAAGGAACGCAGAACAATCGACACCGGAGAGTAAGACAGCAGGAATGATAAAATTATAACGAACGAGGACACAAAACGACAAGAATAAAGAAAAAGAAGGAAAAAAATATTAAACAACTCACGTTAATGGAATATAAACGTACGAGAACTCACTAAAACAGTCCATAAACAGACTCACAGAGAACCCTTTATTAACCACATATCATATTTTTCTGTATTACTCTTTTTTCCCCCTTTCCTCTCCCTCTTCGTCCCCCCTCCCCTCACCCCTCCATTTTTTCGAGTCACTTTCCCCTCTGTTTTCGTCATCCCTTTTCAACCTCCGCACTATATTCCTCAGACCCATTCTTAAGTGTTACTTCCAACCCTTCAATGCCCCCTCCTTTCCCCTCCCCTTCCCCTCCTTTCCCCCTCCCCTTCCCCTCCTTTCCCCTCCCCTTCCCCCTCCCCTTCCCCTCCCCTTCCCCTCCCTTTCCCCTCCCCTTCCCCTCCGTTCCCCTCTGTTCCCCTCCCATTCCCCTTGCTTAGAGGGAGGAAGATAAAGTTCAATGACTTTCAATACGACTCTCAATCAGAGACTAAATATAAGTATGACCTCCATTGTTTCTAGGGTGCAGAGGGGCGGAGGGGGGAGGGGGAGGGGGAGGGGAGGAGGGGAAGGATAAGGAAGGAGAGGGAGGGGGGTAAGGAGGGGAAGGGGGAAGGAAGGAGGAGGAAGGTAAGAAAGGAGGGTAGGAAAGGAGGAGGAAGTGGATAAGGAAGGAGGGTCAGGAGAGCGAGAAAGATGGGAGAGAAGGGTAAGAAAAAAGGAGGAGGAGAATGAGAAATAGGGGGGAGAAGAGGAGAGTAAAATAGGAGGAGAAGGAAGGAGGAGAGAAAAAAGAAAAGAGAAGGAATAGAGAGTGAGTAAGAAGAAAGGAAATGAAATCCGCCCAAGATGAGAAAGAGGAGGAGAAAGAAAGTGAATGACGGGGGGAGAGGAGAGGAGAGGAGAAGAAGGAAGAAGGAAGGAAGGGCGTGGCGTCCCCCCCCCCCTCTAAAAATAAAAAAAAGAAAGGAATGGGGAGAGACGTAAGAAAGAGGGAGAAGAGGGAGAGGAGAGAAGAGTGAAGGAGGTCGAAGGAAAAGCATCCCTTGGTCTTTGGCCCTTATTGATAATCTGAAGACGGCGCTGCAAGTGGAAAATTCTTTGGTATAATTTTAGTCTCCGAAAAGGGGTTGTGTAAGGGGGGAGGGGGAGGGGAGAGGGCGAAGGAGAGGGGAAGGGAAAAAAATATATTATATGTCTATCTCTGAGTTTGCGGTTGCTAAGTTGTAGTTTTTGAATACATAATATCAGAGGCTTTTTATTCGCAGACATCGCGTGATATGTAATTAGGCATATAATCCTGAGCTGTATAAAGTGTGACGTTTGATTCCTCGGAGCAAATGTATGGCTTGACAAAATGGAGCCATTCGTTGCGCAGCTGATATAATGAATAATTTTCGAAATGAATTGCACGCGGATCCCGATTGAGAGAGAGAGAGAAAAAAAAATAAATCGACGCTTTTGGTTGTGTTTTCCATTCCAAAAATGCATTCGGATAGATTGAATTCATAAAATTGCATTTATAGTCACGGGAGATTTTGCATTAGACTCTATGACAATGAACTACCCCCTCCCCTCCCTCTCCCTCTCTCCCCCCTTTGCGGTTCGCCCTAACAACCACGACGAACCATCATCACCCCTCCCCCCGTCCCGCGCCCCCCTCCCAGGCCCCCACCCCCCGCGTCAGAACCGCCCCGCTGCCGCCCCTATTTTAGCTCCCTCAAGTGGCACCGTTGACCGTAATCGTCGGCCTCATCACCATAAAGCCCCGCAGAGCCGGCACCGCACACAATTGTCAGCCAAGGGAGGTATGTGGGTCGCCATTTTGTGCAGCTGCCTCATTGTTGTAGCCATTTTGAAGTTGGCAAGAAAACCCCCTTCTCCCTCTCTCTCTCTCTTCGTCTCCCCCTCACTCCTTCCCTTCCTCCTCCTCCTCCTTCCCAACAGCGGCCCCGGTTCCTCCACCTCCTCCTCCTCCTCCTCCTTCCCCCTCCCCTGCCCCTCGCTCTCTCCTTCTCTCACAACTGTCGAGGAGTTTTGCTCCTTGCACGAATGCCGTTGCAGAAATGGTGCTCTGCCGTTTGTTTCTTTCTTCCCCGCCCGGGTTTTTGTCTTCGACCCTTTGCCTTTTTTCGAAAGAGGAAAGAGCTTTATACATTTTTTTTAAGAGACGGAACTATGCTCGCTTCCATCACTCTGCCTTTGGAAATAAGAGAGTCTGTTTCAGATATTCCGCTCCCTTCTCTTCCGTATAAGGAAGAAGGGAGAAAAATAAAACGACGGAATAAAAGGGTCCCTTCACAATACACAGCAGGAAATACCAGCATGTTCACAAAAGGCCCAACATGCAACATTCGGAAAGAGGAAATGGCAGTTTTTTAGCCGGCCATTGTCTCGAGATTGGAAAAATGCCCCTTGGAGCCACCATTCTCGTCGTCCCGGCCGTCTTCAATGGCGATGCCACTCTCCGCGATCTAGCCTTTCTGCCCACAGTGCCAGGGCCAACAAGCGAGTTCTTTGTGACACCATTTTACGCAAACTCCCCTTTTGTGGAAGCCATTTGCGCTGATTGAAATCAAGTCCTTTGACCTTTATTCTCCACGGCGACACTGGGACGGGGGAGGGGGGGGGGCTGTGTGACCTCCCTCCCTCCCTCCCTCCCACCTTCTCCCTCCGCCCGCGCTACCCACTCTTCTTGGCACTGTTGTCTCCTCTTTTCATTCTCTCTCTCTCTCTCTCTCTCTCTCTCTCTCTCTCTCTCTCTCTCTCTCTCTCTCTCTCTCTCTCTCTCTCTCTCTCTCTCTCTCTCTCTCTCTCTTCCACCCCCCCCCCCTCCCTCTCTCTTCGTTAAGAGGTGATCAGGAAGGAAAGGCTACCATGGAACTCCTTGAAGACTCCTTGGATATCTTTAGACGCTTTTGAAGAACTGGAGGAGGAAGAGGAGGGGGAGGAGGAGGAGGAGGGAGGAGGAGGAGGAGGAGGAGGATGTGGTGGTGGTGGTGGTGGCGATAGTGGTGGAGGAGGAGGAGCAAGGAGAGAAATTGAGGAAGAATAGGAAAAAAGGAGAGGAGGCGGAGACAGCGGTGGGCGTGGCCTTGTCTCAGGGACGCTCCTCCTTCGCTTCTCTTCTCCTTCTTCTTCCAGCAGAGACTCTAGTCTCTCTCTCTCTATCTCTCCTTCTCGCTCTTTCGTTCTTTTGTATTGTCTCTCTCTCTCTCTCTCTCTCTCTCTCTCTCTCTCTCTCTCTCTCTCTCTCTCTCTCTCTCTCTCTCTCTCTCTCTCTCTCTCTCTCTCTCTCTCCTTCCCCCTTTCGCCTTTCGCCGGCAATTTTCCAGCGCGGCAGATCGAGTCAGCGTTAATCCGGAGCCAAGACCCGGCCCCGCGCGCCCGAGAGCCGCGCTCAAAAAGCACGTGGCTAATTGCTACAGCTTCCGGTAATTAAGAGCTTGTTTTGTTTCGCGAGAGTAATTAGTTGCAATTAATCACTTGCCTCTCATTGTTCGCGCATTAAGGCTCATCAGCGCGCGTACACACTCATTCATGTAATATGGCCCACGTACACACAGCCACAAACGATTTCTCACGCGCAAGCACTCCTTCTCGCTCTCTCTGCCGCTACGCTGCTTGCATTCTCCGCTAGATTGCACAGGATAGAGAGAGCAACGCCGTGTTGCAAATGAGGCTCAGCTATGCAAGTGCAGCTGGGGATGCTTGTCTTCATTATTGTCTTTATTTGAATTTATGAATGCCTGTCTGTATACATACATACAATATATATGTGTACATATATATACTTACACACACACACACACACATATATGTATGCATATGTATGTACGTATATGTGTGTGTGTTTATATATGAGTATTCAGGATGTAGTTCTTCGTTTCCCCTCTTCCGACCGGCCGTGGGCGCCATAGGCCTATAATTTCTCTTACTCTATCTTGAGGGATCTGCCTCGTCTCGACCTCTCGAAATGTATCCAGAGGCGCCTCGATCGTGTCTCCGGAGTCCCACGCGGATGCCTTCCATCTTTCCAAACGTTTTTAGCGATTCCGTGCCCTTATACAGAGGTTGGCGACCGATTCCCGAGCGAGGGGAGTGTCCGCTATAGGAAGTCGGCGCCGCGTTCCGGATACGACATTTTCTGCTTTCAAGGAACATTATTTGGCGTTGCGTCCCTCCCGTCGCCTCCTCCATGACTGCTGTCGAAAGGGCACTCGATCTCACCAATGCTTCTTCTCTCGCTTTCGGCGCGCTTTTTGGCAGATCTTCAAGACGAGATAATTTCACCTGGCTATTTTGCGTTGCTCCGTAGCCATTTGATAAAGCCAATTCTGTATCTGCGTAATTCACGTCGGCAGAGTGCAATTGCATAATATCTTCATCTAATTTACGGCCTGGACAGAATACTGTACGCGTCGGAAGGGGCTTATCTGTTTACCCGCCCAAGGGATACCATCTTTCGAAAGTTATTTTTAGAGACCATTAAAGATCTTATCACAAAAGGTACTAATAATACAAATTCTTTAATAGCTTCAGGCACCCGCACTTTTCAGATACCGAAGTCACTAACCGGATAATAGAGTGGCGTTACCCGGCAGATTTAAATCGGCAAAAATGATTCAGATTTATGGCTACCGGCTGGGCTAAGGTTGCACACAGTTGGCGGTTCTCGATGCTGATTGGACACAGCAATTAGCTGTCTTCTGGCGTTGCGGCGTGGGATGGCGAGGTACAGGGGCCTATGTGTTACGCGATTCTCTCACTCTCCCTCTCGCTTTTCACTTTCTTTCTCTTTCTCTCCATCCCTCCCTCTCTCTCTATCCCCTCCCTCTCTCTTTAGGGATAATTTTATCACTTTTATCTTGATTTCAAATTTATATACTATTTAAAACAGGGATGTTGACCTATAATTTTACCTCTCTAGAATTTTATTTACAAAGAAGACAAAAAAATGACGGTTTGTCTCCACTTCTCCAGAGATTTTTATGGTAAAACAATCATTTATTACACTAACACTCATATCAGTGAAATGAAATTTGCATATTTATCCTCACTCTCCTTCTTAGCATATGGCAAACCCGGCGGAACAAAAGCCTCTTATCATAAAAAAGTATTTAAGGTCGACAAAGATATACTTTTCAGCGAGATTTTCAAACGAACGATACAACGGTTTTTAAAACTCACTTAGCCTTCGGTTGCGCGTTACTCATTTTTTCTCCTCCTTTTTTTCATTCTTCCTTCCGGAATTTTTTTTCACCCTTTTTTGCATATTCTCTGGCTTCTTCTTGCCCCTTTTTTATCGGTTAATTTTTGGGAGTCACCAGGGCGTTT